>NC_057803.1:449275334-449575334 GCF_018294505.1 Triticum aestivum | reverse complement strand
TGAATCTCGATCGTAGTGATACACATGTTCATGCCAAAAGATATAAGATAGTAATGATAGTACCACTTACTTGTGGCACTGCCATGTAAGTCATAATGGTATAAAATGCATGAAGAAGCTCCATGTTGATGGATCTTTGGACTCACTCGTTTTAGAAAAGTTTGAGACACGCGAACCATGTCTATTAGTGTATACGCATGAAGAAACTCCATGCAGATGGATCGTTTGGACTCACTTGATTTTGAATCACTTGAGATATGCAAATCATACCACATGGGCAAGATGGCTGAAAAGCCTCGTTTTCAGTAAGATGGAACAAGATAGCAACTTGTTGGAAGGTAACACATTTTGATGTGTGCAGTCCAATGAGTGCTGAGGCATGCAGTGAATATCGTTATGTTCTTACTTCACAGATGATTCGAGTAGATGTTGAGAATATTTACTTGATGAAACACAAGTCTGAATTATTGAATGGTTCAAATAATTTCAGAGTGAAGTAGAAGATCATTGTGACAAGAGGATAAAATGTCTATGATATGATCATAGAGATGAATATCTGAGTTACGAGTTTTGGCACACAATTAAGACATTGTGGAAATTGTTTCGCAATTAATACCGCCTGGAACACCATAGTGTGATGGTGTGTCCGAACATCATAGTTGCACCCTATTGGATATGGTGCGTACCATGATGTCTCTTATCGAATTACCACTATCGTTCATGGGTTAGGCATTAGAGACAACCACATTCACTTTAAATAGGGCACCACGTAATTCCGTTGAGATGACACCGTTTGGAGAAACCTAAGTTGTCGTTTCTTAAAGGTTTGGGGCTGTGACGCTTATGTGAAAAAGTTTCAGGATTGATAAGCTCGAACCCAAAGCGGATAAAATACATCTTCATAGGACACCCAAAACAGTTGGGTATACCTCCAAATTCAGATCCGAAAGCAATATGAATTGTTTCTAGAATCGGGTCCTTTCTCGAGGAAAGGTTTCTCTCGAAAGAGTTGAGTGGGAGGATGGTGGAGACTTGATGAGGTTATTGAACCATCACTTCAACCAGTGTGTAGCAGGGCACAGGAAGTTGTTCCCGTGGCACCTACACCAATTGAAGTGGAAGCTTATGATATTGATCATGAAGTTTCGGATCAAATCACTGCCATACCTCGTAGGGTGACAAGGATACGTACTACTTCAGAGTGGTACGGTAGTCCTGTCTTGGAAGTCATGTTGCTAGACAACAATGAACCTACGAGCTATGGAGAAGCGATGGTGGGCCCGGATTCCGATAAATGGCTTGAGGCCATAAAATCCGAGAGAGGATCCATGTATGAAAACAAAGTGTAGACTTTGGCAGAACGGCTCGATGGTCGTAAGGCTAATGAGTACAGATGGATTTCAAAAGGAAGACGGACAATGATGGTAAATGTCACCATTAAGAAAGCTCGACTTGTCGTTAAGATGTTTTCCGACAAGTTCAAGGAGTTGACTACGATGAGATTTTCTCACTCGTAGCGATGCTAAGAGTCTGTTGGAATTATATTAGCGATTACTGCATTATTTATGAAATCTTGCAGATAGGATGTCAAAACATTGTTTCCTCGACGATTTTATTGAGGAAAGGTTGTATGTGATACAACCGGAAGGTTTTGTCAATCCCGAAAGATGCTAATAAGTATGCAAAGCTCCAGCAATCCTTCTAAGGACTGGAGTGAGCATCTCGGAGTTGGAATGTATGCTTTGATGATGATCAAAGATTTTGGGTTTGTACAAAGTTTATGAGAAACTTGTATTTCCAAAGAAGTGAGTGGGAGCACTATAGAATTTCTGATGAGTATATGTTGATCAGAAATGATGTAGAATTTCTAGAAAGCATATAGGGTTATTTGAAAGGTGTTTTTCAATAGAAAACCTGAATTAAGCTACTTGAACATTGAGCATCAAGATCTATAAGGATAGATCAAAATGCTTAATAATACTTTCAAATGAGCACATACCTTGACATGATCTTGAAGGTGTTCAAGATGGACCAGTCAAAGAAGGAGTTCTTGCCTGAGTTGTAAGGTACGAAGTTAAGACTTAAAGCTCGACCACGGAGGAATAGAGAGAAAGGACGAAGGTCGTCCCCTATGCTTAAGACGTAGGCTCTTCAGTATGCTATGATGTGTACCGCACCTGAAGTGTGCCTTGCCATGAGTCAGTCAAGGGGTACAAGAGTGATCCAAGAATGGCTCACAGGACAGCGGTCAAAGTTATCCTTAGTAACTAGTGGACTAAGGAATTTTCTCGATTATGGAGGTGGTAAAAGAGTTCGTCGTAAAGGTCACGTCGATGCAAGCTTAACACCTATCCGGATAGCTCTGAGTAGAGAGACCGGATACATATAATGGAGCAATAATTTAGGATAGCTCAAAGTAGAACAGTTATTTGGAATAGCTCCAAATAGAGCGTGGTAGCTGCATCTAGGAGATGACATAGAGATTTGTAAAGCACACACGAATCTGAAAGGTTCATACCCGTTGACTAAAACCTCTCTCACAAGCAACATGATCAAACATAAAACTCATTGAGTGTTATTCACATAGTGATGTGAACTAGACTACTGATTCTAGTAAACTCTTGGGTATTAGTCACATGGCGATGTGACCTGTGAGTGTTAATCACATGGCGATGTGAACTAGATTATTGACTCTAGTGCAAGTGGGAGACTGTTGGAAATATGCCCTAGAGGCAATAATAAAAGTGTTATTATTATATTTCCTTGTTCATGATAATTGTCTTTTATTCATGCTATAACTGTATTATCCGGAAATCGTAATACACGTGTGAATAAATAGACCACAATATGTCCCTAGTGAGCTCTAGTTGACTAGCTCGTTGTGATCAACAGATAGTCATGGTTTCCTGGCTATGGACATTGGATGTCGTTGATAACGGGATCACATCATTAGGAGAATGATGTGATGGACAAGACCCAATCCTAAGCATAGCACAAAGATCGTGTAGTTCGTTTGCTAGAGCTTTGCCAATGTCAAGTATCTCTTCCTTTGACCATGAGAGCGTGTAACTCCTGGATACCGTAGGAGTGCTTTGGGTGTATCAAATGTCACAACGTAACTAGGTGACTATAAAGGTGCACTACAGGTATCTCCGAAAGTATCTATTGTTTTATGCGGATCGAGACTGGGATTTGTCACTCCGTGTAAACGGAGAGGTATCTCTGGGCCCACTCGGTAGGACATCATCATATGCGCAATGTGACCAAGGAGTTGATCACGGGATGATGTGTTACGGAACGAGTAAAGTGACTTGCCGGTAACGAGATTGAACAAGGTATTGGATACCGACGATCGAGTCTCGGGCAAGTAACATACCGATAGACAAAGGGAATTGAATACGGGATTGATTAAGTCCTTGACATCGTGGTTCATCCGATGAGATCATCGTGGAACATGTGGGAGCCAACATGGGTATCCAGATCCCGCTGTTGGTTATTGACCGGAGAACGTCTCGGTCATGTCTGCATGTCTCCCGAACCCGTAGGGTCTACACACTTAAGGTTCGATGACGCTAGGGTTATAAAGGAAGCTTGTATGTGGTTACCGAATGTTGTTCGGAGTCCCGGATGAGATCCCGGACGTCACGAGGAGTTCCGGAATGGTCCGGAGGTAAAGATTTATATATGGGAAGTCCTGTTTTGGTCACCGGAAAAGTTTCGGGCGATATCGGTATTGTACCGGGACCACCGGGAGGGTCCTGGGGGTCCACCAAGTGGGGCCACATGCTCCAGAGGCATACATGGGCCAAGTATGAGAGAGCACCAGCCCCTAGGTGGGCTAGGGCGCCTCCCACCATGGCCCATGCGGCTAGAGGGGGAGAAGGGGCAAACCCTAAGGGGATATGGGCCTTAGGGCCCATATTGGTGCGCCTCCCTCTCCCCTCCCCTCTTGGCCGCACCCCAAAACCCATCTAGGGCTGGCCGCCGCCCCTAGGGGGTGGGAACCCTAGATGGGGCGCAGCCATCCTCTTCCCCTATATATATTGAGGCATGGGGCTGCCCATAACACGCGATTCGATCTCCCTCTTGGTGCAGCCCTGCCTCTCCTCCTCCTCCTCCTCTCCCGTGGTGCTTGGCGAAGCCCTGCTGGATTGCCACGCTCCTCCATCACCACCACGCCGTTGTGCTGCTGTTGGATGGAGTCTTCCTCAACCTCTCCCTCTCTCCTTGCTGGATCAAGGCGTGGGAGACGTCACCGGGCTGTACGTGTGTTGAACGCGGAGGTGCCGTGCGTTCGGCACTTGATCATCGGTGATTTGAATCACGACGAGTACGACTCCATCAACCCCGTTCACTTGAACGCTTCCGCTTAGCGATCTACAAGGGTATGTAGATGCACTCTTCTTTCTACTCGTTGCTGGTCTCTCCATAGATAGATCTTGGTGACACGTAGGAAAATTTTGAATTTCTGCTACGTTCCCCAACACGTTCTACAACCTGGATGGCCTCATCACTCACATCTCTGTTCAAGGTGCCAAAGTGGACCATTCTGATGATTATGCTGACACTGATGAAGCCCCAGCTCCTACTCCAAAGCCGCAGAAGTCAAAACTGTCTAAAGCTTCAAAGCCTGCCTTAGCACCAAAAATCTCACGGGTGAAGCCACTGGCTACTGCACCTCCTGAAGACAGTGTGTAGTCTGAAGATCTGTCACGCAACTCCAAGCCCCCAAGAGTCAAGATGCCTCTGCCACATACCAGCCAAGAACTGACTGCTGCTGCTATTCTGCGCAACGATACTATTGATCTATCCAGTGATGAAGATCTTGCAGATGACGCTCTTGAGCAACTGATCAAGAGCAAAGAAGAAGTAGAAATCTTCAACTATTTGCCTCTCTTTGACGTGGCAATCATTCACGACTTCATCTATGAGTGGTTTGACACGCCCAACCTTAGCTTTGAAGATCTGCAACTTCCCATTGGCCTCAGTGTCGCTTTCCATGGCGCCATTGCTTCAGAGTTAGCTATAGCCCAATGCATCGTTGAACTGAAGCGGAAGATTGACTTTGAGAAAGCTTAGTTCAAGAAGCATATGGCCAAGCTCAGTGTGCAAGAGGTCAAGAACTTCAAGATCATGCTGTACGAGCTCAAAGAAGCCTTTCTCAAGAAGCGTGAAGAAGCTCAAGGTTCTCGTGAGCGCATGAAGAGCTTGGCTAACAAGTGTGTGCAAGCCTACAGTGAGGCTGAGAAGCGCAAGGCTCTTGGGCGTCCTGGCATTGACCCCAGGATGTCTGCAAAGCAGAAGAAGAAGCCCGCTATGGCCGAACCCGACGCACCAAGGCAGGAAGCACATTCCATTGTCTTCCCAACCAGCATGACTGGCTCGAAGCCAAAGACCAGGTCTACCGCTTCAGACCTGAAGAAGACGAGGACAGCTGAGGCTGAAGCCAGAAAGAGGAAATATCCTGAAGCCTCTGCTGCTGCTCCCTCCAAAAAGAAGCACAAGACCAAGAGGGAACGGGCTGCTCCCAAAGAGCCCTTAATTGTTGAACCTATCTCCATGATTTGTCCTGCCACTGAACATCAAGAGCGCCAACTGACTGTCCATGAGCCTGCTTTCACAGAGGCTCATGAAGCTGAAGACATACCAGCAGCTGATCCCACCGCTGCTGAAGACGTTGGTCATCATGGCCATGTTGAAGATGATGTAGTTCTTCCTCAGATCGAGCACCAACAGGTATCATCGCTTGTGCTTACGCACAGTGAACTCATCAGCATTGGTTGTCCTCTGACGCCAATTGCTCAGGATGCAACATGGGCTGATCACCCACAACAACAACAAGTCACACCACCCCGGCAAGAAGAAGAAGATGACTTTGAGGCCCAGCCAACTCCATCTCCAAAGGCATCGCCTGCATTACGCAGGATTCGCAAAGGACCAAGGTCTCAAGTCTTCGAGTCTGAAGCTAAAACTACTGAAGACATCCCGGCTGCATCAGCCGATGACACCCAAGAAGAAGAACGTGTCCCTACTCCCCCAACTACTGAAGAAGCTGTTCTCGAGGAGAACGTGTTTGTGCCCGACCCTCCAGCTCATCAAGTGGAGGTAGAAAATCTTGAGGATGCCACCACCAACACCAATGAAGCCACTGACGTTGTCATGGCTGAAGCAAATGTGGAGCCTGCACCAACCCAAGAACCAGAAGTCAGCGAAGCCAATGATACTACTCCTTTTGTTCCTGCGCCTGTTGTCGGTCCTCAGTTTGACTATCATATTGAGCATAGACCTTAGGTACAGAAGCCAATGCCAAGGTTGCCCAGATTTTCAGGTCCTGCAACAGCACCTGGATCCTTCAATGTCAACGGCTTCAAAGCAGACAACACCTTCTTCAATAGCTCCAAGAACCCCTACTCAAGGGAACGAATATCTTCTGATCAGTTCTGGAGCTATCCGCAGCGAAGCTATTACTCCTGCATTCTGTACAATCAAGGTCGCATTTTCCCACATATGCGTCTTGACACCGAAGCAATAGATGGTCTGCCCTGTCTGGAAGAAGCTCTGGATTGCTTCAAAGAGGTTGGATTGTTGCCCTTCATCACTGACCAAGAGCACTGGAATGAAGAATTGTTGCTCCAATTTCATGCCACACTTCACATACATGGTTACAACAGAGATCCGAAGACTTGAGTCCTGGAGTGGATGACAGGAAATGTTCATCACGAAGCCAAAGCCTTTGATATCATTGAGCTCACTGGTCTGCCCACTCCTGGAGATCTTTATGAACCTGGATGTCAACTTCACAGTGAAGCTATGGAAAGCATCTTTCAGATGCCTGAACCGAACATGAGTCAGATGCTCAGTATGATGAAGCCTTTGCCACAAGATGTTGCATATCCTAAGGAGTTTTTTGTTGAAGACCTTGAGTACCTACCAAGGACTATCTATCACATTATAAGGCGAACTCTCTGGCCCATCAAAGGACATTCTCCACATGCAAAGCTGGAAGGTGTAATGAAGACTTTGGTCTTCTATATTCTTCATGGCAAATGCTTCAATGCACAAGACTTCTTCATCCGCAACTTGCTGCATTAGGATCTGATCTTTTTGGCTTGAAGTTCTACGCTCCATGGATAATGCGTCTGATTAAACTCCACTCAGCTATCTCATATCAGCCATCTGCTCGCAATCATCGGATCTTTCTGCCTGATGTGGATATGTCCGTTGAAGCCATTTATCCTGAGCCTGCCAAGGAACCTCTCAGTCTTCAGAATGCGGAGCATCAAAGTTTCACTCAGAACATTGAAGGAGTTGAAGCAGTCAATCGTGTTTATCCTCTGGCTGGTACTACACATGCACCTCATCGTGCTCTTACTGAAGCCACTGAAAGCACTATTGCCCAACGACCCAAGAAGCGATCTCGTGTTCTCAATGACCGAGAGCTTCCGGTTGCTCTTCATCAGAAACAGGATAGGCATCATGACTGGCTGAAGCGCCAAATGAAAAGCCTCTTGGTGGATGTAAACCGCATTCGCAATCTTGCCACCAAGAATGCTTTTGTAGCCCATGAAACTAGTCGGTGTACATGGAAAGGGCTGACGCTTATGTTTCCTGAGGATGATTTTCAAGAGGATGGCTTCTCTGAACGTTTCAATTTTGACTCCACACCTCCCAGAAGGGTTGTGCTGCGATGAACCCCTTCTCTTGAAGACTCTGAGTTTTCTTCCTCTGCGGCAACTGTGAATGCCAGAGTGATCGAGGACGAAGATGATGCCACTTCACCATCCCCTACTTCTGCACGCCTCGACACTGCCCCAAGTTCTTCTGCACCGCTGGACACCACCGACGACCCTGCTGCCTCACCTACTCTTCGTGGGAACGAGTAGAGGCTCTATGTCTTCAAACCTTTTTGGTCCTCACTGACAAAAGGGGGAGAAGCTTATGAGTTTGATAGTCTTCAAGCGGGTCCATATGGGCAGTTACTTTATGTTTTGCCTAGTGTTTACAACTCTCGTTTTGATAAATTTGGTTCTTTGAGTTGTAACACTTGAACTCGATGGTCGTCTGCTACTTATTTGCTATTTTGTGATGCGATGATAAATTCCGCATGTGCAATGATAAATTCCGCACTTAGATCATTTTGTAGACGTCCATTTACCATTATGCATATTCATTATCTTCACATACCTTTCATGCATGATGAATTGTCATCATAAGTTGAAGAGGATCTCCACAAGTACAACCTGCCATGTGCATTTGCATTCCAAAAGCAAATTACTTATATGCACATCTTCAGGGGGAGCCCTTGCAACTTATGAAGACAATTCCTTATCCTTTACAATTTCACATATTATATTCCCCGTTGAAAACTTCAACTAGTTTGTCATCAATCACCAAAAAGGGGGAGATTGTAAGTGCATCTAGTGCCACCCTAGTTGGTTTCGGAGTATTGACGACAAACCTAGTTGAGGGACTAATGTGTTTGTGAGAATTGCAGGATAACACAGGTAGAAGTCCCTCATTGATTCGGTTTTCCTACCAGAGATGACCCCTAAAAATGTATGAAGACATTGAAGTCAAAGGTGGTATGTGAAGACATTCACATTGAAGACTATGACAAGAGAAGATATCGCATGAAGACTATGGAGCGCGAAGACTTAGATCTTTCGTAGTTCTTTTTCTTCTTTGTTGAGTCATAGGAACCACCAGACTGTTAAGTGGGGTCCAAGAAAACCAGTCAGAATGACTGAAGTGATGCTTAACCAAAATCCTATGTCTTCGAGTGAAGACTATGAGAGCGAATCTTGTTTAGAGTTGGACAAGTCAGCTTTGCTTGTAGCCCAAGTAAAGTTGCCATGTATGTTTGAAATCTGACCGTTGGAACACGTGTCAGTTCCTTAGTGACCCAGGGTCATTTCGGACAAATCAGGTCGGGTTGCCTAGTGGCTGTAAATAGCCCACCCCCTACAACCATAAACGGTTGGCTGCTTAGAGTTAAAGTACGGCTTTTGTCGTTTGAGAGCACCCCACCTTGAAGCCTTTGAGAGAGAATTCCTTGAGAGGATAAAGCCCTAACCACCCAGAGCCAAAGAGTGAAAGGCATCACTTAAGTCTTCTTGTCTGTGTGATCTGAAGACTTATTACACTTGAGGACTGTGAATCCTCCAGCCGGTTAGGCGTCGCGTTCTGAGCATCCAAGAGTCATTGTGGATCGCCGGTGAACGAAGTCTGTGAAGGTTTGGAAGTCTACCTTGAAGACTTACCAGAGTGATTGGGCGAGGACTGGGTGTCCTTAGCTCAAGGGGAATAAGGTGAAGATAAGGTCTTCTAAGTTGAATCTCAGCCTCCCTAACCAGACGTACAATTGTTACAGCAACTGGAACTGGTCCAACAAATCATTGTCTTCAATGAGTCACTGGTTTCATCCTTCCCTTTCCTTTACTTATTGTTGGTCCGTGTGAAGTCATTATACGATTGCATCACCATTTGGCTTCACTAAGTGATACTTGTTCTGATTGGCTTTACAATATCTTCCTACCTGATCCTTACTGCTTAGCTGCTATTAGTCATTGCGCTTTTACTTCATTGAATACTTGACTAAAGTTTGCCTAGCGTAGTCTACCTTCCACTGCATGGTAATAGGTTTATTTCTATCGTTTGTCTTCGAAACTTCCATGTTTTGAAGACTTTCATAAAAATCGCCTATTCACCCCCCCCCTCTAGTCGATCACTGGCACTTTCAATCCAAAATGACCCTGGGTCACTAAGGAACTAACACGTGTTCCAACGGTCAGATTTCAAACACACACGGCAACTTTACTTGGGCTACAAGCAAAGCTGACTTATCCAACTCTGGACAAGATTTGCTCTCATAGTCTTCACTTGAAGACATAGGATTTTGGTTAAGCATCGCTTCAGTCATTCTGACTGGTTCTTTTGGACCCCACGTAACAGTACGGTGGTTCCTATGACTCAACAAAGAAAAACACAGAACGACAAAACTGCTAAGTCTTCGCGCTCCATAGTCTTCACGTGATGTCTTCTCTTCTCATAGTCTTCAATGTGAATGTCTTCACATACCACCTTTGACTTCAATGTCTTCATACATTTTTAGGGGTCATCTCTGGTAGGAAAACCGAATCAATGAGGGACTTCTACCTGCATTATCCTGCAATTCTCACAAACACATTAGTCCCTCAACTAGGTTTGTCGTCAATACTCCAAAACCAACTAGGGGTGGCACTAGATGCACTTACAATCTCCCCCTTTTTGGTGATTGATGACAAACTAGTTGAAGTTTTCAATGGGGAATATAATATGTGAAATTGTAAAGGATAGGGAATTGTCTTCATAAGTTGCAAGGGCTCCCCCTGAAGATGTGCATATAAGTAATTTGCTTTTGGAATGCAAATGCACATGGCAGGTTGTACTTGTGGAGATCCTCTTCAACTTATGATGACAATTCATCATGCATGAAAAGTATGTGAAGATAATGACATGCATAATGAAAAATGGACGTTTGCAAAATGATCTAAGTGTGGAATTTATCGTCGCACATGCGGAATTTATCATCGCATCACAGAATAACAAATAAGTAGTAGATGACCATCGAGTTTAAGTGTTACAACTCAAAGAACCAAATGTATCAAAACAAGAATTGTAAACACTAGGCAAAACATAAAGCAACCGCCCATATGGACCCGCTTGAAGACTATCAAACTCATATGCTTCTCCCCCTTTTGTCAGTAAGGACCAAAAAGGTTTGAAGACATAGAGCATCTACTCGTTCCCATGAGGAGTAGGTGAAGCAGCAAGGTCGTCGGTGTTGTTCGGCGGTGCAGACGAACTCGGGGGCAGTGTCGATGCGTGCAGAAGTAGGGAGCGGTGAAGTGGCATCGTCTTCGTCCTCGATCACTCTGGCATTCACAGTTGCCGCGGAGGAAGAGAACTCAGAGTCTTCAAGAGACGGAGTTCGTCGCAGCACAGTCCTTCTTGGAGGTGTGGAGTCAAACTTGAAACGTTCAGAGAAGCCATCCTCTTGAAGATCATCTTCAGAACACATAAGCGTCAGCCCTTTCCATGTTCGCCGACAGGTTTCATGGGCAACAAAGGCATTCTTGGTGGCAAGATTGAAAATGCGGTTGACATCCACCAAGAGGCTTTGCATTTGGCGCTTCAGCCAGTCATGATGCCTATCATGTTTCTGATGAAGGGCAACCAGAAGCTCTTGGTCATTGAGAACACGAGATCGCTTCTTGAGCCGTTGGGCAATAGTGCTTTCAGTGGCTTCAATGAGGGCACGATGAGGTGCACGTGTAGTACCAGCCAGGGGATAAACACGAGTGACTGCTTCAACTCCTTTAATATTTTAAGAGAAACTTTGATGCTCAGCATTCTGAAGACTAAAAGGCTCCTTGGTAGGCTCTGGATAGATGGCTTCAATGGACATATCAATGTCAGGCAGAAAGATCCGATGATTGCGAGCAGAGGGCTGATATGAGACAGCTAAGTGTAGTTTGATCAGCCGCATTATCCATGGAGCGTAAAACTTCAAGCCAAAAAGATCAGATCCTGATGCAGCAAGTTGGCGGATGAAGAAGTCTTGTGCATTGAAGCATTTGCCGTGAAGAATATAAAAGACCAAAGTCTTCATTGCACCTTCCAGCTTTGCATGTGGAGAATGTCCTTTGATGGGCCAGAGAGTTCGCCTGATAATGTGATAGATAGTGTGTGGCAGATACTCAAGGTCTTCAACAAAGAACTCCTTAAGATATGCAGTATCTGGAGGCAAAGGCTTCATCATGCTAAGCATCTGACTCATGTTCGGTTCAGGCTTCTGAAAGATGCTCTCCATAGCTGCACTGTGAAGCTGACAACCAGGTTCATAAAGATCTCCAGGAGTGGGCAGACCAGTCAGCTCAATGATATCAAAGGCTTTGGCTTCGTGATGAACATTGCCGGTCATCCACTCAAGGACCCAAGTCGTCGGATCTCTGTTGTAGCCATGAATGTGAAGAGTGGCATAGAATTGAAGCAGCAACTCTTCGTTCCAGTGCTCTTGGTCGGTGACGAAAGGCAACGATTCAGACTTTTTGAAGCAATCCAGAGCTTCTTCCAAGCAAGGCAGACCAGTTATGGCTTCAGTGTCAAGACGCATATGAGGGAAAATGCGACCTTGATTGTACAGAATGCATGAGTAATAACTTCGCTGCGGATAGCTCCAGAACCGATCAGAAGATATTCTTTCCCTTGAGTAGGGGTTCTTGGCGCTATTGAAGAAGGTGTTGTCTGCTTTGAAGCCATTGACATTAAAGGATCCGGGTGCTGATGCAGGACCTGGAAACCTGGGCAACCTTGGCATTGGCTTCTGTACCTAAGGCCTGTGCTCAACATGATAGTCAAACTGAGGACCAGCAGCAAGCGCAGGAACAGGAGCAGTAGCATCATTGGCTTCACTGACTTCTGGCACATTGGTTGGTGCAGGCTTCACATTTGCTTCAGCCATGACAACGTCATTGGCTTCATTTGTGTTGGTGGTGGCAGCCTCAAGATTCTCAACCTCCACTTGATGAGCTGGAAGTTCGGGCACAGACACGTTCTCCTCGAGAACAGCTTCTTTAGTAATGGGGGAGTAGGAACACGTTCTTCTTCTCGTGTGTCTTCGGCTGATGCAGCCGGAATGTCTTCAGCAGCTTTAGCCTCAGACTTGGAGACATTCACAGTAGGAGTGGTGTAACGACCCGGATTTGGCAAAATCCAAGTCTCTGTGCTTACTGTGCTATCCCTGGATCATAGTTAGCACACACAGTAACAAGAATGAATATCAGTAACACATACATCATGTTACTACAACGATACATCCAGAATAAAAAAAATACATACCATTGGCACAGCTCAATGCTGGCACATAATACAGCGGAATTATACGTAGTCGCTAATTCAGGGCTCCATCAACGCCACTGGGCTCATTGAGTGTAGACCGTAACCTAATGTCTCTTAATCTGTAGAGATCTACACATGACAGGTGCAGGTGAGTACGTGGAATATACTCGCAAGTTGCAAAGAAAAGTTTCACAAGATATATATGCAGGGTAAGTATTGGTGGAGATTTCATTTGCATAAAGCCAAATTTTTTTCTCCTATACTAAATTTTGTAAACTTCTTTTGAAATAGAAATAGTTTTAGTAAAAATAAATAAATAGGAATGAGACACTTGGATATACGCACCAGTGCTCATTCTCCAAAATAGTTTAAATCACACATAGGTTTAAAGTGAAACACATTCCCTGTGCTCAATCCTCGGCCTATTCCCTTAAATCGGAGTTTTAGAAAAGAGAGGGGAGATTCTTCTTCAGTCCAGTCTTCAGTTGCTCAAATTTGCCCGTAACTGGGAGCACGGCTAATCGATTAGGTTTAACCCTCTGCAGAGGTCGTACACGTTCCCCACATGACACAACCAACCCCGTTTATCGTTACACACTTGGGTGTACGACTAGGAGGAGGTTGTGACGAAGCCTTTCCGTAACAGCCCCCTATACCACCAAGCCGCCCGCAACTTCGGCACGAAGGCCTCTCTCCGATGGCGGTACTGGGGTAGGGTTTCCCGTTAGTACTAAGATAAGTTAGAGCCCATAGTAGCATGCGGCTGTACTGGAAGCTACATCAAACTGTACTTGGAAGATCTCAGTCCCCTGGACGGCAATCCCCACCAAAAACTTGTGTGCAAGAGCCCAGTCGGGCGCATTCACTGTAAGACCCCGATGGGTGCAATCACTTGTAGACGCTCCCGTCAATACCATTCCGCCCAAGGAGTAGAAGTAAAATAGTATATAGTTTTGTTTTTCAAAAGTTTTCACAAAACGTTACCCCAAAAGAGGCAAGTTTAGAGGTTCAAAACAATTTTAGTTTTCATCCCACCCATTTTGTGCAAGCGTGGCCAAGCATGGTTGCAAGTCTTGAACCTATGGCTCTAGCTAGTAATAATACTTTGTAAAACTTTTGTAAAACATGCATAGCATTAAAATACAAAGGATTATGCATAATATGAAAACATAGGTCAGAGCATGATCAATTTGCAACTTGCCTTCGGTTTTGCAGTAGGTTCTACCTCCTCGTAGAATTCACCTTCGCACTCGTCGTAATCTAACGCGATAAATAACTCAAGTAAGCCACTCGTCATATCCACATTCACATAACAATAGATCAAGCAAGCATTCAACATACAATAAAAAATCCAAATGAAGATCCAAATAACAACACAAATTATTTGGTTGCACATAATTTCTAGGGCATGGCTATGGTTGATATAGGATCAGATGTAGTCTATGAAGAAAATATGACAGTCATATTCTAGGATTGGTTAATATTGATACTAAGTGAGGATTTGGTTTGAAGGGTTGTGAGACCGGGTTCTACGACAACAAAGTCTATAATGGGTTCGATCAAAATATTTTGACTTGTGTTAAATGGAAATGGGTATGGCATAAGTTCAAGATAAGAGAATTAAATTCTTAATCTTGTAACTCCAAATTTTGCGGTGGTTTCAAATGACCAAAGAGGGTTTCTAAGGATTCATCTAAGAGATTTAACCTATAGTCAAATTCTAATTTGACAAAGTTATTAAACGATCATCAAAGAAGGTCAAACTAAGATGTTGATGTTAAAACTTCAACTAAACATTGCTGAAAATTCATGCAATGAGTTCTAACAGAAAGGTCAGGTCCTAAGGTCCAACTTTCATATATAAAACATTTTTATATGAATTACAGAATAAAAGATATAGTAAAAATACTCATCTTAACATTTAAATCAAAACTAAATTTTAATTTGCCCAAAAGTGAGATTTTATAATTTCATAAAAATGTACAGGTTTCAACAAATCCGGGGATATCTTATTTGTCAAAATCGGACATACGATTTGGGAGATATGAATTTCTGAAGTTTGATATTTTCTGAAAAGAAAGAATTACGGGATTTAGAGAGAGCTCACCGGAGTTGGTCGCCGGAGTTGGGGAATAAGGTTGCCGGAGTTGTGGAAGAAACTCCCTGACATCAAGTATAAGGAGGACGGCGAAGATGTCGACGAGGAAAGTCCGTTGGGCAATGTCCCGGGCTCGGTCTAGTCCCGTGGCGGCGTGGAGCGGCCGCCGGAGCTGCTGAACTCCGACAAGCAATTGATCGGGATGGGGAGGGAGATAGCTCCCAAAAGAAGAGGGCTTCGGAAAAGGAGAACCTGGGAGACTCCTTGGGCTTTTATAGAGGGTCAGGGGGAGCCAGAGGAGAGCGGGGCATCGTCGGATTTAAGGGCGTTAATGGCAGCAGTTACCTATGGTTCTAATGGCCATTAGGGGGGATTAGGGCGCACTAATGGAGGGGAGGGGTCGAGGGAGGAGAGGGGAACCGGTTCTGGAGGTTAGTGGGTTGGGAGAGGAAGAGGAGGGAAGGAAGAGGTGGAGGCGCCATGGATGTAGCCTCCGTTCGTGTTCCTGTGAACATGAACGAGGAGGAAGAAGAAGCGTGCGCGTATGGGCCTTAGTGGAAGAAATTGGCCCAAAGGAAAAAGGCAAGGAAAGAAAAAAAATACAAAAACAAGGTGAGCTGTACTGCTGTTGTCTCGCGCCTGTCCGAGATTTTGAGAGAGAAATATACTGGGTCAAGCTAGATAGTTTAGGAATTAGGATTGAAATATAATTACGTACATAAGTACATGCACAAAAAGTTACTTAAAACAAATAATAAAAATGTTTACATTAGTGCCAACATTATTTAGAGTCCAAGAAAATTAGTCTCTGAATTTAATAAAATTAAGTTTGTTCACAAACTACCCTTCACACTTTATGGACATAATTGAAATAATCAAAAATTCAGTTTAGAGTTCTGCAAATTCGTGAAATGATAATTATGCAGTACTAAATATTTCCAAATATATTTTGGAGAAGTCACATTATCTCCTCTCATTAAATTTGTTGGAAATATTTAAATGACATTAAAATTTCAAATGAGATTCAATTTCTAATGGAACTCCAAAATTCAAGGAACTTCAAATGATTTTTTTATCCACCACATTTGAGAAAGTCATTTTATTCTCACTCCATTTTTATTTGCGGTTTCAAAATATTTTGTAGGTGTCCAAAAGAAAAGCAATTGGGTGAAATATTTGAAACAAGAATCAAAAGGTTTTAATTTCCCATGAAAATCATAGCAATTCACTCAATAATATCTTATTATTAACATTCCAAAATTTGGAAAAATTTGAGATGTTACAAGTGGCATCTGGAAACACTTGACGTGCAACAGATTGGTGGGGCACTTCTCCTTCTGAAACGCTCGAAAGAGGGACTTGAGACCTTGGTCCTTTGCGAAGCCTGCGTAACGCTGATGACGCCTCTGGAGACGGAGTTGGCTGGGTCTCAAAGTCATCTTCTTCTTCTTGCAGGGGTGGTGTGACTTGTTGTTGTGGGTGATCAGCCCATGATGCATCCTGAGCAATTGGCGTCAGAGGACGACCAATGCTGATGAGTTCGCTGTGCGTATGCACAGGCGATGATACCAAGTTGTGCTCGATCTGAGGAAGAACTACATCATCTTCAACATTGTCATGGTGACCAATGTCTTCAGCAGCGGTGGGAACAGCTGCTGGAATGTCTTCAGCTTCATGAGCCTCTGTGGAAGCAGGCTCATGGACAGTCAGTTGGCGCTCTTGATGTTCAGCTGCAGGGCGAACCATGGAGATAGGTTCAACAACTAAGGGCTCTGTGGGAGCAGCCCGATCCTTCTTGGTTTTGCGCTTCTTCTTGGATGGAGCAACATCAGAGGCTTCAGGATGTTTCCTCTTTCTCGCTTCAGCCTCAGCAGTCCTCGTCTTCTTCAGTTCTGAAGCGGTTGACCTGACCTTTGGCTTCGAGCCAGTCATGCTGGCTGGGAAGACAATGGGATGTGCTTCCTGCCTTGGTGCTTCGGGTTCGGCCACAGCTGGCTTCTTCTTCTTCTTTGCAGCCATCCTGGGATCGATGCCAGGACGACCAAGGGCCTTGCGCTTCTCAGCCTCATTGTAGGCTTGCACACACTTGTCAGCCAGGCTCTTCATGCGCTCACGAGAACCTTGAGCTTCTTCACGCTTCTTGAGAAAGGCTTCTTTGAGCTTGTGCAGCATGATCTTGAAATTTTTGACCTCTTGCACGCTGAGCTTGGCCATGTGCTTCTTGAACTGAGCTTTCTCAAAGTCGATCTTTTGCTTCAGTTCAACGATGCGCTGAGCTAGAGCTAGCTCTGAAGCAATGGCGCCATGGAAGGCGACACTGAGGCCAACTGGAAGTTGCAGATCTTCAAAGCTGAGGTTGGGCGTGTTAAACCACTCATCAATAAAGTTGTGGATGATTGCCACATCAAAGAGAGGCAAATCATTGAAGATTTCTGCTTCTTCTTTGCTCTTGATCAGTTGCTCAAGAGTGTCATCTGCAAGATCTTCATCGCTGGATAGATCAATGGCGTCGTTGCGCAGAATAGCAGCAGCAGTCAGTTCTTGGCTGGTGTGTTGCAAAGGCATCTTGACTCTCGAGGGCTTGGAGATGCGTGACAAATCTTCAGACTGCACATTGTCTTCAGGGGGTGCAGTAGCTAGTGGCTTCGCCCGTGAGATTTTTGGTGCTGAGGCAGGCATTGAAGCTTTAGACTTCTTCGGTTTCTATGGCTTCGGCGGGGCAGGCGCTTCATCAGATTCAGCGTCATTTGCAGGCTCATCCACGGCTGTCCCTTGAACCATGATATGAGTGATGAGACCTTCCAGGTTGTAGAAGGGCCCAACAAGATTGGGTTCAGCTTCGCGGGTGCCATCGGCACAGGGAGCAGAAGGACCAGGTTGAAGTCTAGTCCCAATGACTTCTTGTTTTGCTTAGACGAATTCTTGGCAAACTGGAAGTTGCGTTTGAACAGATTGTCGTCACGGCACCATAGCAATGACGATGGGTGTGCATCCGCAGGCTGTGGTCCACGGACCATGCAGGGATAGAAGCCTTGTTCAATGGCTTCATCTCTGGACCTGGGTTGAACATTTCTGTATAGGATGTCTCCCCATGGTCGCTTGATGGCATTTTTCTCAGCATATTCCTGGGTCACAAACCTGTACTTGAACCATTGTTCTACCCAATATCTTCGAATCCATTGGATTCGGGTCTTGCGCTGATTGTAATCCTCTTCAGGATCTGTCTTGTAAAGCTCTGAGAGATCATCAGGCAAATCTCTTGATGTTCCCCCACGACGCTGTCTGCCACCCTTCCTTACTGATTTCTCTGCAGCCATGAACTTCAAACTGAATGGCTTCAACACGTTCAAAGGTTTCAAAGGCTTTCGCTTGCTGGACAAACAGGAACTGGCTTTGGGAGAATTTGTATGATGCTGTAAGAATTCTGCAAATGAATGCAGACTATGAGAACCAAGGGATTCTCCCACGGACATGTACCTATGACAGCATTAAGGTGCGAGGGAAGGGGAAGAGGTCATATGCATTCTCAGAAGATTTTGAAGATAAATGAGTTTAGAAGACATTGACCTCATCGTGCGAAGACATTCACTCATAGATAAGGAGTTGGTTCCAGATTTGTACGAATCCACGGATCAGTACAAGTGAGGAATCTAACTACTTTGTGAAGCATAAGTGAACATACTAGGCATATTTTGAGATGCAGTATGAAATAGATCCAACTTGTGTGAATAGAAACTTCTTATGGTAGAAAGTGATGAATCTATAGGATCAAAAGGGCTGTAAAAAGGAAGTTTTATTTACCACACGAAGAACTGCTAGATGAAGAGGGAGATGAGGCCGAGCAGTTCGATCGTCCGTGCCCTAACTTGGCGATGGAGGACACCTACGGCAACGGCGAAGAAGACGATGTCTGCGGCCGGCGTGAAGACGGCATCGGAGAGGTCGCGGCAGCTAAGCGCTTCGTCGTCGGCGTCGTCGAGGGCTAGCGGTGGCGCTAGGGTTCGTGCGGGAGGGGAAGAAGGGATAATGACTGTGGTGAGGCGTGTATTTATAGGGACAGGGACGGCGCAGTGTTATTACACAGGTGCCGCTGGAGATTCACATCTGAAGGACACGTGGCCATCATGCAACATATCAGAGGTTGTTCCACGTTCCCACGCATGCCTGGATTGTCGGGTGGTCGTTCCCACTTCTCCGGGTTTCAGGTGAAGGAATTAGCATTGAAAGCGGACTTAATGTTTGTCTCTGTATCTTCTGCTGACAAGGACGCAGAGAAGACATTCGACAGTTTCAAGAGAATGCATATGATTTGGAGAGATAGAGTTTGAGATAGAAAGCATAGAGAGGTTAGGGTCCGATCACATTCACTTAGTTCAAAAGATTCAACAAGAGGACATAGCTATAAGTGAATGCTATAGAGGATAGAACACTAGCATATATATATATATATATATATATATATATATATATATATATATATATATATATAATCAACATAGTGAAGATAATCATGAAGACAGGTTGAGATTGAAGCCAAACCAAATGTGAAGACATAGCAAATGCAACGCATGGGTGAAACACTTCAAACAGAAGAATTTGGTGGTGGCGTTACCCACCGTATAGAAAGTATTAGACCCAGACACGGCGCACAATTATCGTGGCGCTCCGAAGTCAAATTCCACATTAATGTATTCACACTTAGAATGTATGTCTTCATTGATTGAAGATACACTTTAATTCGTGTGTTGCACATCTAAGTCATCAATATGCATAAGTGTTAGGATGTGTGCCTGATCACAGGACATTTGAGGATTCCAAGATATTTAGCTCACACTGTAACTTACAAAATCTCTTCTCATCCAAGGGCTTGGTGAAGATACCTGCCAATTGCTCTTCAGTGTTGACGTGTATGATATCAATATCTTCCTTCACAACATAATCTCTGAGAAAGTGATGACAAATTTCAATGTGCTTCGTCTTTGAGTGCTGAACTGGGTTGTTGGCAATCTTGATGGCGCTTTCGTTGTCGCAGTAGAGTGGCACTTGCTTCAGATGAATGCCATAGTCTTTGAGTGTTTGCTTCATCCACAGAAGCTGAGCGCAGGAAGATCCAGCAGCAATGTATTTAGATTCAGCAGTGGAGAGAGATACACAATTCTGCTTCTTTGAAGACCAACATACAAGTGATCGTCCCAGAAAATGACATGTGCCTGATGTAGACTTGCGATCCACCTTGTCACCAGCATAATCAGCATCCGAGAATCCAACCAGATCAAACTCTGAGCCCTTTGGATACCATAATCCTAGTGTTGGGGTGTAAGCCAAATATCGAAGAATTCGCTTCACAGCTAAGTGATGCGATTCCTTTGGTGCCGCTTGGAATCGAGCACACATGCAAACACTAAGCATAATATCTTGCCTATATGCACATAGATAAAGTAAAGAACCAATCATGGAGCGGTATACCTTTTGATCGAACTCTTTACCATTGTCGTCGGGACCCAGATGATGTTTGGCTGGCATTGGTGTCGTGAAGCCTTTGCAGTCTTGCATACCAAATTTCTTCGGGCAATCTTTGAGGTACTTCTCTTGAGATATGAAGATGCCGTTGCGTTGCTGACGTATTTGAAGACCAAGGAAGAACTTCAGCTCACCCATCATGGACATCTGCTATTGCTCTTGCATCATATGTCCAAACTCTTCACTGTATTTCTGATTGGTGCAGCCGAAGATAATGTCATCCACGTATATTTGGCACACAAACAGTTCACCATCATATGTCTTCGTGAAGAGAGTGGGGTCGAGGGAACCAGGTTTGAAGCCTTTGCTCTTCAGGAAGTATTTGAGTGTGTCATACCAAGCCCGAGGGGCTTGTTTGAGGCCGTACAGTGCCCTGTTGAGCTTGTACACCATGTCAGGGTGTTTTGGATCTTCAAAGCTAGGCGGTTGTGCAACATACACTTCTTCTTCAATCTTGCCATTGAGAAAGGCGCTCTTCACATCCATTTGATACAGAAGAATGTTATGATGATTTGCATAGGCTAGTAGTATGCGTATGGCTTCAAGTCTAGCCACAGGAGCAAATGTTTCATCAAAGTCAATCCCTTCAACTTGAGTGTATCCTTGAGCAACGAGACGAGCTTTGTTTCTGACAACTTGACCATGCTCATCTTGCTTGTTGCGATATATCCATTTGGTGCCTATTATATTGTGCTTGCGAGGATCAGGATGCTTAACCAGTTCCCATATATTATTCAGCTCAAACTGCTGAAGCTCTTCTTGCATAGCTTGAATCCATTCAGGTTCCATGAAGGCTTCTTCAACTTTCTTGGGTTCAGATATTGAGACGAATGCGAAGTGCCCATAGAAATTTGCTAGCTGTGTTGCCCTTGAACGAGTGAGTGGACCAGGTGCATTGATGCTATCAATTATTCTCTCAATCTGTACTTCATTTGCAACACGAGGATGTACAGGACGAAGATTTTGCTCTTGCTGATCATTGTCATCGTTAGAGGGATTGTCTTCAGGATGAGCATTGTCTTCAGGTTGATTAGGTGCGGAGATGATAAGTTCCTCTTCAGGCTGAGCTTCAGACAGTATGATTTCTCCAGTTCCCATAAGTTTGATTGATTCACTGGATGGAACTTCATCTAGCACATTTGGCAGGTGCTCTCTTTGTGAGCCATTTGTCTCATCAAACCGCACATCCACTATTTCAACCACTTTATAGTGAAAAAGGTTGAAGACTATGTAGGAGTGTGAATCCTTTCCATATCCAAGCATAAAACCCTCATGTGCTTTTGGTGCAAATTTTGAGGTGTGATGTGGATCCTTGATCCAGCACCTGGCGCTAAATACTCCAAAGTAACTGACATTTGGCTTGTTGCCAGTAAGGAGCTCATAGGATGTCTTGTTCAGAAGCTTGTGAAGATAAACACGATTGATGATATGGCATGCAGTATCAATGGCTTCCGGCCAGAATTTTCTTGGAGTCTTGTATTCATCAAGCATCGTCCGGGCCATCTCAATAAGTGTTCTATTCTTGCAGTCGACGACGCCATTCTGCTGTGGCGTGTATGGAGCTGAGAATTCATGTGTGATGCCTAAGGTATCAAGATATGTATCTAGGCCAGTGTTCTTGAATTCAGTGCCATTGTCACTTCTGATGTGCTTTATCTTGGCGCCATAGTTGTTCATTGCTCGATTGGCGAAGCGTCTGAAGACATCCTGCACTTTAGTCTTGTAGAGGATTATATGCACCCAAGTATATCTTGAATAATCATCAACAATGACAAAGCCATAGAGACAGGCAGTAGTAGTAAGAGTTGAGTAATGAGTGGGACCGAAAAGATCCATGTGGAGCAGTTCGAAGGGTTGAGTTGTTGTCATGATTGTCTTCGAGGGATGCTTGGCCCTCGTCATCTTTCCTGCTTCATAGGCACCGCATAAGTGATCCTTCTTGAACTTGACGCCCTCGATGCCTATGACATGCTTCTTCCTTGCAAGGGTGTGGAGGTTCCTCATGCCAGCATGCCTTAGCCTTCGATGCCAGAGCCAGCATTCAGAAGCTTTTGCTAGAAGACATACTGCAAGTCGTGGTCCTGCTGAGAAATCTACCACGTACAAATCATCTTTCCGATACCCTTCAAACACTAGAGACTTGTAAGATTCCATTAGTACAAGGCAATGATATTTTCCAAACATCACAATCATGTTTAAATCGCAAAGCATTGAGACAGACATTAAGTTGAAACCAAGGGATTCAACAAGCATGACTTTATCCATGTGTTGATCCTTTGAGATTGCAACTCTACCTAGACCCAATACCTTGCTTTTACCAGTGTCAGCAAATGTGATGTGACTTTTGTCAGATGGACGTAAAGTTGAGTCCATGAGAAGGCTTCGCTTGCCAGTCATGTGATTTGTACACCCACTATCAATAATCCATTCTGAAGCAGCTGGTGTCGTACCCTACAGTGCAGTTAGGGGGATAGGCTTCACGAAGAGAATTGTGAAGCAAAAACATTTGACGAACCACTGGATTATTAAAGCTTAGATCGAGATTAGGACTGATAGGGTAAGTAGCAAGCGATTCAGGAACAAAGTACATAATAAGACCATTTGGGCATTTGATCTTGCGCCCTACAAAATGTTTAAGGTCCCCAACAATAGTGTCAGACGATTTTGGTTTTCGGCTGGAGACCTTTCCCTGCAAAAGAGAGTTAAGCTTTCTTAGCCACCCACATCTTCAAGGGTGGCTTCGAAGCAATGAGTCTAAGTGCAGCATCTAAGAACTTTGGCTTTGGAGCCCTAGCAAAAAGTCTTGCAGGTGGACAATAGTACTCATAAGAATAAGCAGAATAGTTCTTGGTCTTATGAACATGGCGGTTTGATGAAACACGCTCATATTCACAGGCCTGAGTATGGTTTCCCTGCAAAAACATTTGCGTTAGTGCGACTCAGGTGAGTCCTCTGTCTGTATGAGGCCTTTGGACCGTATGAAGCCTATGGTCTGGGGTTTGTCTTCTTCACCTGTGGTGTCATGATGACATTCACAGGAAGATTCTCCAAACACCTTTTCGGCACCCAGATCTTCTTCATAGGTGGTCCATTCCTGCAGTTAGTACCAATATACCTGGCGAACACTTCACCATTCTGATTCTTAAACAGTTTATAGTTTGCATCAAAGGATTCATCAATAACAGTGGGATTAGCACAAGTGAAGCCAGATAGGGTGGATGGATCCGCTGAAGGTTCCTTTGCAGCAACCCATGTGGTTTTGGGGTACTGCTCAGGTTTCCAGTAAGAGCCATCAGCATTCATTTTCCTTTCGAACCCAACACCCTCTTTCCTAGGGTTTTGGTTCAGGATCTGCCTTTTAAGGACATCACATAGTGTCTGATGCCCTTTGAGACTTTTGTACATCCCTGTTTCAAGCAGTGTCTTCAACCAAGCATTCTCATCAGCAATAGTAGTGGTATCCTCAACAGAGGGGTTAGTTACCACATCAACAGTTGAAGATATTGCAACAGTAGCAGCAGTAGAACATTCAGCAACAGAAGTAGCGTTATCACGCTCAATGCATTTAAGACATGGTGGTTCAAATCCTTCTTGAGCTGAACTGATCTGTTCGGCGCGAAGTGACTCGTTTTACTTTTGATGATCTTTATGAGCCGCTCTCAATTTCTAAAGACCTTGCTTCCTTTGAAGATAATCATAGGAAAGCCTTTCATGAGTTGTTGAGAGCGTTTCATGACGACTTTCAAGTTCCTCATACTTAACGTGAAGATTTTTTATGTCTTCAATTAAGGACTGAGATCGAGTCATTTCAGCGTCTAACAGATCATCGCTTTTGTCTAACAGTTTTTGAATGTGTTACATAGCTTTCTGTTGTTCAGTTGCAATTTTAGCAAGTGTTTTGTAGCTGGGTTTGGAACCACAATCAGAGTCATCGTCACTAGATGTTTGATAGTGAGTGGTGCGTGTGTTTACCTTGGCACCGCGTGCCATGAAGCAGTGGGAAGGAGCGGAGTAGTCCTTGTCATTTGCATCGGTGTCGGTGATGAAGTCATTGTCTTCAGTGTTGAAGATGGACTTGGCAACTTATGTTGTAGTCAGACTCGCAACGCCAGAATCGGACTCCTCCTCAGACTCCACCTCCGCCTCCTCAGAAGCGGACTCCTCTTCAGAATCCATTTCCTTGCCAACAAACGCACGTGCCTTGCCAGATGAGCTCTTCTTGTGTGATGAAGACTTGGAGGAAGACTTGGAAGAAGACTTTGAGTATTTCTTCTTCTTCTTGTCGTCAGAGTCATACTCCTTGCTCTTCTTCTTCTTCTTGTTCTGATTGTCCCACTATGGACACTCAGAGATGTAGTGGCCAGGTTTCTTGCACTTGTGACATGTTCTCTTCTTGTAGTCATGAGCAGAAGCTTCATCATTACTTGAGCTTGATCGTGAAGACTTTCTGAAGCCTTTCTTCTTGGTGAATTTTTGGAACTTCTTCACAAGCATAGCAAGCTCCTTTCCAATGTCTTCAGGATCATCAGAACTGCTGTCAGATTCTTCTTCAGATGAGGAGACAGCCTTTGCCTTCAAGGCACGAGTTCGTCCATAGTTGGGACCGTAGATGTCTCTTTTCTCAGAAAGCTGAAACTCGTGTGTGTTGAGCCTCTCAAGTATGTCAGACGGATCGAGTGTCTTGAAATCAGGACGTTCTTGAATTATCAGGGCTAGGGTGTCAAACGAACTGTCAAGTGATCTTAGGAGTGTCTTGACGACTTCATGCTTGGTGATCTCAGTAGAGCTGAGGGCTTGAAGCTCATTTGTGATGTCAGTGAGTCAATCAAACGTGAGCTGGACATTCTCATTATCATTTCTCTTGAAGCGGTTGAAGAGGTTGCGAAGGACACTGATTCTCTGATCTCTCTGGGTTGAGACGCCTTCGTTGACCTTGGAGAGCCAGTCCCAGACTAGCTTAGATGTTTCCAAAGCACTCACGCGGCCATACTATCCTTTGGTCAGATGACCATAGATGATATTCTTGGTAGTAGAGTCCAGTTGAACGAACTTCTTGACATCAGCAGCAGTGACACCTTCTCCAGCCTTGGGAACGCCGTTCTTGACGACATACCATAGGTCGACATCAATGGCTTCAAGATGCATGCGCATCTTATTCTTCCAGTAGGGATATTCAGTTCCATCAAAGACGGGGCACGCAACGGAGACTTTAATTATCCCTGCAGTCGACATAGCTAAAACTCCAGGTGGTTAAACCGAATCACACAGAACAAGGGAGTACCTTGCTTTGATACCAATTGAAAGTGCTAGTGATCGACTAGAGGGGGGTGAATAGGCGATTTTTATGGAAGTCTTCAAAACATGTAAGTTTTGAAGACAAACGATAGAAATAAACCTATTACCATGCAGCGGAAGATAGACTACACTAGGCAAACCATAGTCAAG
The DNA here is from genome assembly GCF_018294505.1 of Triticum aestivum. NCBI lineage: Eukaryota > Viridiplantae > Streptophyta > Magnoliopsida > Poales > Poaceae > Triticum > Triticum aestivum. The sequence continues at coordinate 449,549,392 of NC_057803.1, read as the reverse complement.
TATTCAATGAAGTGAAAGCACAATGACTAATAGCAGCTAGGCAGTAAGGATCAGGTAGGAAGATATTGTGAAGCCAATCAGAACAAGTAATCACTCAGTGAAGCCAAATGGTGATGCAATCGTACAATGACTTCACAAGGACCAATAGTAAGTAAAGGGAGGGGAAGGATGAAACCAGTGACTCATTGAATACAATGATTTGTTTGACCAGTTCCAGTTGTTGTGACAACTGTACGTCTGGTTAGGGAGGCTGAGATTCAACTCAGAAGACCTCGTCTTCACCTTATTCCCCTTGAGCTAAGGACACCCAGTCCTCGCCCAATCACTCTGGTAAGTCTTCAAGGTAGACTTCCAAACCTTCACAGACTTCGTTCACCGGCGATCCACAATGACTCTTGGATGCTCAGAACGCGATGCCTAACCGGCTGGAGGATTCATAGTCCTCAAGTGTAATAAGTCTTCAGATCACACAGACAGGAAGACTTAAGTGATGACTAACACTCTTTGGCTCTGGGTGGTTAGGGCTTTATCCTCTCAAGGAATTCTCTCTCAAAGGCTTCGAGGTGGGTTGCTCTCAAACGACAAAAGCCGTGCTTTAACTCTGAGCAGCCAACCGTTTATGGTTGTAGGGGGTGGGCTATTTATAGCCACTGGGCAACCCGACCTGATTTTTCCGAAATGACCCTGGGTCACTAAGGAACTGACACGTGTTCCAACGGTTAGATTTCAAACACACACGGCAACTTTACTTCGGCTACAAGCAAAGCTGACTTATCCAACTCTGGACAAGATTTGCTCTCATAGTCTTCACTCGAAGACATAGGATTTTGGTTAAGCATCACTTCAGTCATTTTGACTGGTTCTCTTGGACCCCACTTAACAGTACGGTGGTTCCTATGACTCAACAAAGAAAAATACAGAACGACGAAACTGCTAAGTCTTCGCGCTCCATAGTCTTCACGCGATGTCTTCTCTTGTCATAGTCTTCAATGTGAATGTCTTCACATACCACCTTTGACTTCAATGTCTTCATACATTTTTAGGGGTCATCTCTGGTAGGAAAACCGAATCAATGAGGGACTTCTACCTGTGTTATCCTGCAATTCTCACAAACACATTAGTCCCTCAACTAGGTTTGTTGTCAATACTCCAAAACCAACTAGGGGTGGCACTAGATGCACTTACAAGGACGGACCAAGGAGTGAGGGGCTATGTGACTAGTTAGGCTCCTGAGTCGCGATGCTCAGGAGTCCCCCTTTGACGCGCAAACATTCTCCATACCTTTGCCCTCGCCGAGGCTCGGCTCGGGAGGCGCGTGCGACGACCAGGTCCGGGGGACCTGGTTGGGTGGCGTACGCTTGGGCGTGACCGAAGGGCAGCTCTCGTGCCCAGCCCCCTCGCGCGGCTCTCCCGAGGGGAGGCATTGCGGTGAGGCCGAACATTGAGCTCTGGGGCTCCCTGAGGTTGGTACGGCCGTGGGGCCACCCTCAGTTGTTTATCACCAGCGTGGAGCATAGTGCTTCCTCTTGTGCACAGGCATAGCCACTTCTCGGCAGTGTCGATGGCCAGCGCGGAGCATGGTGCTTCCATTGGGGCGTGGGAGGGGGACTCCCTACTGTGGAGAGCCCCCGGGGCGTGTACAGCCCCGCCCTGACACGTGGCTTGCACGGCAGGGCTAGACGAGGTGTATCTGGGCACTCGTGAGCCAGCGTGGGACTCACAAGGCCCTACCTCAAGGCGGGTTGCATCTGGTCTTGGTTCTTGTTTGCTGTCTTGGTCCTGCGAGATGGTTAGACAACGCGAAGGGTCCTAAAGAAAGACGTCTGGCGCGCGGCTCCCATGGTGGGTGACAATCAAGCAGGCGATAGTCATAGATAGATTAAGAAGGGAAAGCAACCTACCTCAAGTAAATCCAGGAAAGATGCATGCCACTAGGTCTGGCCCGAGCGGCTTGGGGATGATGCAGCCCGAGGGGCACCCCCAATAGGGTAAGCTAAAGACATAAAAGGAAAGATACATGCCACAGGGACGGACCCATGTGCCCTGGGAATGATACAGCCCTGGGGGCGCTCCCAGCTGAATGAACTTTGGAAAATGTCACCTGGTTCTGTTGATGAAGAAGAGTTGGGGTAGCTGAAGGCGTGCGGCGAAGGGGCTGCTTCTCACGAGCCACCGGGGCCCTAAGCCTCGGGAGGCTCTAGGGGTCCAGGGGGTTCCTTGAGGACCGTCTTCATCTCCGTCAGCACCGCATGGTGCCTGGCCTCCTGAGCCGCCAGGATGCTCCATAGGTTGCGTTGATAGGCGGCCTCCACGCTCGGCAGGCCAAGGGGCATGCAAATGTAGCTGTGAGTTGGGCCCTCGCAGCATCCCACGCGCGAAGGCCATAGAAGCTCCTGGGAAGCGGCCCGATTGAGCCCTGGAACATCGATATAGACACGTAGCCCGGCATCCTCGCCTGGATGGGGGGTTGCGTCTGGTGAGCGGTGGCCGCTGCACATGGCCCTTGCGTCTTGCAGTTCCTGAGCGGTATTGGTGATGAACTCCTGAGCGGTGGGCACTCCTTGCCATGTGTTCTCCTGAGGGAAACGTGTCATGAAGCACGCCTCCAAGTGGTGCCCAAGCGCCTCCCTCGTGATGTTGGCAAAGTCTGAGGCCCTCTAGAAGAGATCCCCCGAGCCCTACCAGAAGGGGCGCCGGGCGTGCTTTGCTATGCGATGGAGGGTGGCGCCCCAGGCGCGGGCGCCGATCCTGACGAGGCGCCGCTTGCCTGATGCCCTGCAGGGCGCAACTTCTTCTTCTTCGTGGGGGTGGCCTCAAGAGGGCACTCGCCCTGAGTGTCGGGATCGTCAATTGCTGCATCTTGGAAGGCACACTCGAGGGAGCACACCGTGTCTCTTTCTTCGCACGGGACTATGATGATTCCGCCGCTTCCCGAAATCTTGAGGACATTGTAGCCATGATGGGTCACCGCCATGAACTTGGCCAGGGCCGGATACCCGAGGATGGCGTTGTATGGCAGGTGGATGTAGGCGACGTCGAAGTCGATGAGTTCAGTGCAATAGTTGTTGCGTTCTCCAAAGGTGACGGGGAGGCGGACCTACCCGATCGGGGTAGTAGAGCCATCGGCCACTCCTGAGAAAGGCTTGGTAGGCTGAAGCTGGTCATATGGCACTTGGAGGTTGTCGAACGTGTCGACAGACAGGACATTGAGCCCTGCGCCACCGTCGATGAGGGTCTTGGTAACTTTCATGTTGCTGATGATTGGTGAACAGAGCATTGGGAGGACGCTTGCAGTAGCTGCGCACTTGAGCTGATCTGCCGAACTGAACGTGATGGGGCACCTGGACCATCTGAGCGGGCGTGTGGCCTCGAGCTTGGGGAGAAGTGCATTCACCTCACGGGCAAATTGTTTGAAGATACGCTGGGAGGCTGGGGCTTGAGCTCCGCCTAAGATGCAGGCAATAGCGCGTGGCTCCTAGAAGCCCCCAGCCCCCTCGTCCTGATGGTGGTCGTCATTCCTTCTGGGTGGTAGCGGTAGCGGAGGAAGGCCAGCGTTGCCTTGAGGATGAGCCTCGCGAGGCTGGTCCCTCCAGGCGCCCTCGTGAGGCTGATCCTGCCAGCGGTCCTCACGAGGCCGGTCGTGCCACTCCTGGCGCGGGCCACGGTCGTCCCAGCGTCCGCCACCACGTACTCCTCCTCGGACGTAGCCCCGGTCGCTGTGCTCGGGGCATCGACCGAAGCGTCCTTCTCGGATGGCTTTGAGCTCTTGACAGTCGTTGGTGTTGTGGGTATGCTGGTTGTGGAAGGCGCAGAACGGTCGGCTGCCCTTGGATGACTCGGGCTGGTATTTGCCATGCTTGGTGTCTGGCTCCGCCGTGAGCATGGCTGCTCCCTTGCGCTTCACGTCCTTGGCCTTGGTCTTCTTCTCCCCCGGGTCCGTAGCAGGGAGCTCGAGGAGGGAGAGGTGCCCCTCCTCAGCTCTTGCACACTTGGTCGCTATGTTGAACAGCTCCAAGGTCATGCACATCACCTCGTGGATGGTGAGCTCCTCCTTCATCTTGACGTCGCGGACGCCGTCGGAGAATGCCAAGATGATGGCCTCATCGGTTACCTTGGGGATCTTGATTCGTGTGATGTTGAAGCGCTAAATGTACTTCTGCAGGGTCTCTCCTGGTTGTTGCTTGACGTGGCGCAGGTCACCCATGACCGGGGGGGGCGGTCGTGAGTGCCCTGGAAGTTGGTGATGAAGCGGTTGCGCATCTCGTCCTAGGAGGAAATTGAGCCTGGAGGCAGGTTTAGGAGCCAGGAGCGGGGGCCGTCCTTGAGGGCCATGGGAAACCAGTTCACCATGACTTTCTCGTTGTCGTTAGCCGCCTCGATGCTCAGCTCGTAGAGCTGCAGGAACTCCATGGGGTCGGTAGTGCCGTCGTAGCGACGAGGCAGATCCGGCTTGAACTTGCCCGACCAGGCAACTCTACACAGCTCGGGGGTGAAGGCGCGGCAGCCAGCCGTGGTCACCGGGGCCCGCCTTGGAGGAGGAGCTTGGCCTTGGCGCCCGCGCGCCGCTACGGCAAGCAGTGCGGGGCCTTGCCGTAGCAAACGATCCTGGCGCGAGGGAGCGAGGAGTGGCAGAGCGTTCTCTTGTGGTCGAGGGACTTCTTGATGGCTTCTTTCTTCACACGTGGGCGCCGGACGCGGTGGGTCATGCCGTGGAGCCGTGTGCCTTGGCGCTAGGGCGCCGTCTTGGGGCAGAGGTGGTGGAGGTGCTTCATGAGTTGCATCGCCCGTGGCTGGCGAAGGGCGAGACAGAGAGTGGGACGGCGCAGGGGAGCCCCCTGCGGCGCGGACAAGCTCGGCGATGCGGTCGAGCCAGTCCTCGTAGAGGTCGTCGACCAGGCGGTAGTGCAGGAGCTCGTGCGCCATGAGGAGCGCGGCCCGCGCATCCGTGGGAATGCGATGAGCGTGAGATGACGAACCAGCGGGAGTCAGCGATGGAGTGGCAGTGCGGCCGTCCTGTCGCACCGAGGGGTGCAGCGAGGATGCTTGCTGCTCGTTCCCCGCCGGGCCGGTGGTGGCGTTGGCGGCAGGCGACGAAGAGCGACGGGGTGGCTCGCCAACAGGGGCCGTCTGAGCAACGCGGGTGGCAAGGGCAGCCCGGCGCTCGGCACGGGCGCGACATGTGTCCGCCATGAAGACGATGAAGCGGCGTGATGCGGAACGATGGGAAGGAAGCTTCGGCACACCCCTACCTAGCGCGCCAAATTTCAGATCACGGGTTCCGGCAAAACCCTTAAGGTTTGAACACTGGGGTGCACGCGAAGATCTCCCCCCTATCGATCCGCGTTCTAACTTAGCTAAGATCTCGCGAACTAACTCGACAAACTCGCAGCACAAAGGACACAAGATTTATACTGGTTTGGGCCATCGTTGTGGTGTAATACCCTACTCCAGTGTGGTGGTGGTGGATTGCCTCTCGGGCTGAGAATGAACAGTACAAGGGGAAGAACAGCCTCCTGAGGTTGAGGTGTTCCTGTGCTTGGTGAACTTGTGTGTGAGGATGCGGTCTAGGGTTCTGTTCTTGACCCGTCCCAACCCTGTCTTTTCTACTATGGTGGTGGCTAGTCCTATTTATAGAGGCCCTGGTCCTCTCCCCAAATATTGAGCGGGAAGGGAGCCAACAATGGCCAATTTGAAAGGGGACAGCTAGTACAAGCTATCCTGACAAAAGCTGTCTTCGCCTGCCAAAGACTCTGGTGGTGACGCCATCTTGGGCTCCACAGTGACCTCCATCTTGTTGTCCTTATGGTCTTGGTCTCGTTGCACCAATATGGAAACCTTTGCTTGATGCCTCGGTACTCCGCGCCTACTGTTAGAGTTGTGTCGAATATTGTGTACAAGGTAGGTTACAGTTGGACTCTGAGTAGTATTGTGTTTAGATAGGATATGGAGTCGTGTCCTAATAGGACACTTGTATCCTAGGCCTCTCATATATAGCGGGGGTAGACACACGATGTAACCTATGCCAACATAATAGCACCGGAACGCAGGGGAAGTCGGCGGCATGTGCCGGTGTCCAGGGTGACCGTGTGCGGTATTGTGACAGTGTCACGGGGAGGAGCGCCTGTAGTCAAGCCCTGGGGATGTAGCATATCGGTGAACCTCGTTAACAAATCTCGGTGTCATGCTCATGTGATTGCTTGGTCCTCGGATGATCGACGGTATGCCTCGGATTTATTCTAACAAGTGGTATCATGAGCTAGGTTGTTCGGGCTGTTGATCGTTGATCTAGAGGAGAACACGTGAAAGTTGTCAGCGAGATCTTGCAAGATGCAATGTGTACGATTGGAGGCATGGCAGCGGTAGTTTTCGTGTCGGTGGATCAAGTTTGCTGATATAAGATTCGTGGAAGACGGCATCGTGTTTGATGGAAAGAGCAATCGGAACCAGCGTTTTGTTCGGGAACTCGACGAGGTCGGCATCCGCGTTTGTTGGTTTCGTGGCGGCTTGATCCGAGCGGAACACGTACAGGCGGTGGCCACCAGGTGCGTGTGCAGGGCTGCAGGCAAAGGGCTGGACGCACGCGCAAAGCCGAGGCAGCTCGTGAGCATGCCTAGGGTGTAGCTGGCTGGCCCAGGTGGGGCTGGTTGTGTGCGTGCTTTTTTAGGTGTGTGTGCGTGCTTGGTGGGCAAGGCCCTTGTGTAGCCACGAGGTACACGTGTGCAGTGGCCCAGGAGCAGCAGCTGGTTGTGCAAGGCCCAAAGAAAGCCACGTGCGCGAAGCTGAATTCCAGGAGAGTTGGCATTGTGCCAGGACTAGAGCGTTGCATGCACTAGAGATTTGTTTGGCGAAAAAAATTACGGCACAAGGGCTTAGTCAGATCATGATGCTATCATGGAAAAAGAAAGGAAAAGGAGAGGCCAGCTACACACGTGTGATGAATCAGGTGTTTGAGCTAGTTAGCTTTGTTGATCTGATTTGGTGTTCACACGGGAAGGCTATGTGGACTTCACTTTGTTTTTCTTTGTTGGTACACATTTGCGTTTGGATGGAGATGGTCATGGTGACGACTTGAGGAGTCTGGAATGTGTTTGCAGTCGAACAAGTTTCGCTGGGTTGGACTAGATGGTCTGACGGATCGACGCAGGTCAGTTGGTACAGAAGACGGTGATGGGATCGGCAACGACAACATAGGTGCGTGATGCTAATGGTGACCGACTTCTGGGGCGTGGAAACACGTGGCGCAGGGCTGAGGGCTTGTGTGGCTTCGACAAGACTATGGCGCGGGTTTGATTCAAGGTGATGTACACACGGAGCTTGAAGTTGACGGGGCGCGAGGGTGGACTGATCATCTACCATGGAGTCATGTTCAAGGTGGAGCTGGATTGAGGGGCTACGATGTAAGGATCCAGGGAATCGAAGCCTATTCAGCAAGAGGGAAAAGCGAGTGACATGCAGTTCGAACTGGAGCCCAGTGGTCTGATGGAAGCGTGAAACTCGTCACCGGTCGATGATGACCGGTGGTACTCTGCGGTGGGGGTTGAGTGGTGTGGGTTCGCGACCCTTGAGACTCGACCGGGATAGCGGAGACTCGACGCGGTAATAGCGGCGAGGCATGCGGTTAGCACGGGACATGGAGATGGGCCAGGGCTCTGGTAGTCATACATGTGGTGAGACAACTGCGAATTTGACTCGGGATGACTACAAGCAATGGTGAAATTCCTTCAAGTTTCAGACAGGCAGTCAAGAAAGGAGCGGTGGTGTTGAGTTCAGGTAACTCTTATGTGTAGCATCCAATATGTGAGTTGTTCACTTTCACGCAGGTCTGTGATTGGTGCGTGATGGCGTTGACGGATACCCTGAAAGTTGGGAGCGCAAACTAGAGTAACAAGGAACTTAATTTTTGCTCGAGTATTGACTGTGATCAAGAAAAGAAGGGACTACAATTTGCAAGTGGAGTCATATGAAGTCTTTGGAGTAGCAACGGTGCTCATGGGATAAGCTCAAGTCCAATGTGCATGGAAGTTTGACACATGGATGAATTCAAGGTGGTGGAGAATATTCGCCAAGGTGGAGTTTGTTAGAGTTGTGTCGAATATTGTGTACAAGGTAGGTTACAGTTGGACTCTGAGTAGTATTGTGTTTAGATAGGATATGGAGCCAAGTCCTAATAGGACACTTGTATCCTAGGCCTCTCATATATAGCGGGGGTAGACACACGATGTAACCTATGCCAACATAATAGCACCGGAACGCAGGGGAAGCCGGCGGCATGTGCTAGTGTCCAGGGCGACCGGGTGCGGTATTGTGACGGTGTCACGGGGAGGAGCGCCCGTAGTCAAGCCCCGGGGATGTAGCATATCAGTGAACCTCGTTAACAAATCTCGGTGTCGTGCTCATGTGATTGCTTGGTCCTCGGATGATCGACGGTATGCCTCAGATTTATTCTAACACCTACGCTTGCCCCCTTAGCACCAAAGAGGAAACAAGGACGCTGCGCGCGCTAGCGCCCGCCTGGCGCGTGCCTGGTCTCGATCGTCATGGCTTACGTCATGAGAACCTCACGAGGTTTGCCCGGCCTTGAACTCTCCGCCCCTCACGAGCCAGCCTGGTGAGGCCGCTCCCGAGGAGATCTTGTGTCGTCCGCCTCGCGAGGCTTGGCCCCTCACGAGGGTCTTGATTCCTTGTTGATGAAGATGGGTCATACAGGCCTGCCAGCAAAGCCATGCCGTGGGCCGCAGGCAGGCAAGTCTGGGGACCCCCGTTCCCAGAATGCTGACAACCGGGAAGGCAATGAATCAAGAGTGACATGTATGAATTATGCATGGTGGCTTTGCCACAAATACGATGTCAACTACATGATCATGCAAAGCAATATGACAATGATGAAGCGTGTCATAAATGAAATGGTGGAAAGTTGCATGGCAATATATCTCGGAATGGCTATGGAAATGCCATAATAGGTAGGTATGGTGGTTGTTTTGAGGAAGATATAAGGAGGTTTGTGTGTGATAGAGCGTATCATATCACGGGGTTTGGATGCACCGGTGAAGTTTGCACCAACTCTCAAGGTGAGAAAGGGCAATGCACGGTACCGAAAAGGCTAGCAATGATGGAAAGGTGAGAGTGCGTATAATCCATGGACTCAACATTAGTCATAAAGAACTCATACTTATTACAAAAATCTACAAGTCATCAAAAACCAAGCATTACGCGCATGCTCCTAGGCATATAGATTGGTAGGAAAAGACCATCGCTCGTCCCCGACCGCCACTCGTAAGGAAGACAATCAAAGAACACCTCATGTTTCAAATTTGTTACACAACGATTACCATACGTGCATGCTACGGGACTTGCAATCTTTAACACAAGTATTTCTCAAATTGACAACTACTCAACTAGCACACTCTAATATCACCATCTTTATATCTCAAAACAATTATCAAGTATCAAACTTCTCATAGTATTCAATGCACTTTCTATGATAGTTTTTATTATAACCATCCTGGATGCCTATCATATTAGGACTAATTTTATAACCAAAGCAAATTACCATGCTGTTCTAAGGGACTCTCAAAATAATATAAGTGAAGCATGAGAGATCAATAATTTCTATAAAATAAAACCATCACCGTCCTCTAAAAGATATAAGTGAAGCACTAGAGGTGCTAGAGCAAAATTATCTAGCTCAAAACATGTAAGTGAAGCACATAGAGTATTCTAATAAATTCCAATTCATGTGTGTCTCTCCCAAAACGTGTGTAAAGCAAGGATGATTGTGGTACAACAAAAAATCAAAGACTCAAATCATACAAGACGCTCCAAGCAAAACACATATCATGTGGTGAATAAAAATATAGCCTCAAGTAAAGTTACCGATGGAAGAAGACAAAAGAGGGGATGCCTTCCGGGGCATCCCCAAGCTTAGGCTTTTGGTTGTCCTTGAATTTTACCTTGGGGTGCCTTGGGCATCCCCAAGCTTAGGCTCTTGCCACTCCTTATTCCATAATCCATCAAATCTTTATCCAAAACTTGAAAACTTCACAACACAAAACTCAACAGAAAATCTCATGAGCTCCGTTAGTATAAGAAAACAAACCACCACTTAAGGTACTATAATGAACTCATTCTTTATTTATATTGGTGTTAAACCTACTGTATTCCAACTTCTCTATGGTTCATACCCTCCGATACTAGCCATAGATGCATCAAAATAAGCAAACAACACACACAAAACAGAATCTGTCAAAAACAGAATAGTCTGTAGTAATATGTAGGTTTCGAATACTTTTGTAACCCCAAAAATAATGAAATAAATTGGTGGACGTGAGGTATTTGTCTATTAATCATCTGCAAAAGGAATCAACCTAATCGCACTCTCCAATAAAAAAAATGGCAGCAAATCTCATGAGAGCTAAAGTTTCTATTTTTTACAGCAAGATCGCAAAAACTTCCCCCAAGTCTTCCCAAAGGTTCTACTTGGCACAAACACTAATTAAAAGCATAAAATCACATTTAAACAGAGGCTAGATGAATTATTTATTACTAAACAGAAAGGAAATATATTGGGTTGTCTCCCAACAAGCGCTTTTCTTTAAAGCCTTTTAGCTAGGCATTGATAATTTTAATGATGCTCACATGAAAGACGAGAATTGAAGCACAAAAGGAGCATCATAAAGCATGTGACAAACACATCTAAGTCTAACATAATTCCTATGCATAAGAATTTTATAAGCAAACAAATTATCATAGCAAGCAAAAATTAGCATATGCAAGGAAGAAGAGACGATAGCAATCTCAACATGACGAGAGGTAATTTAGTAAGAAGAAAATTTCTACAACCATATTTTCCTCTCTCATAATAATTACATGTGGGATCATAAGAAAATTCAACAAAATAGCTATCACATAAAATATTTTCAACATGATCCACATGCATGCAAAGTTGACACTCTTCCAAAATAGTGGGATTAACATTAACTAAAGTCATGACCTCCCTTGTAACGCCCTCGATGCAGCTATATCTCCCACGTGTCGAAGCACGACTTAGAGGCATAACCGCATTGAAAGCAATGCCGCAAGTGAGGTAATCTTCACACAACCCATGTGATACAATAGGGGAAAAAGATACATAGTTGGCTTACAATCGCCACTTCACACAAATACATGAATAAAGCATTACAACCCCCAAATACAATCAAGGTCCGACTACGGAACCAAAATAAAAGAAGAACCCCAAATGCGACAAAGGTCCCCAATCGACCCCAACTGGGCTCCACCACTGATCTTCTAGAACGAAACAACATAAAGAGCATGATCTTCATCGAGCTCCTCCGGAGCTTGGTTGCGTCATCTGCACGGACTCATCGGCACCTGCAAACTGGTTTTGGAAGTATCTGTGAGCCACAGGGACTCAGCAATCTCGCACCCTCGCGATCAAGACTATTTAAGCTTATAGGTAAGGTAAAGGTATGAGGTGGAGCTGCAGCAAGCGACTAGCATATATGGTGGCTAACATACGCAAAAGAGAGCGAGAAGAGAAGGCAAAGCACGGTCGAGAAGTCTATGATCAAGAAGTGATCCTATAGCAACCTACGTCAAGCATAACTCCAACAACCGTGTTCACTTCCCGGACTCCGCCGGAAAGAGACCATCACGGTTACACACGCTGTTGATTCATTTTAATTAAGGTTAAGTTTAGGTTTTCTACAACCGGACGTTAACAAATTCCCATCTGCCCATAACCGCGGGCACGGCTTTCGAAAGTTCAAATCCCTGCAGGGGTGTCCCAACTTAGCCCATCACAAGCTCTCATGGTCAACAAAGGAATAGACCTCCTCCCGAGACTTTCCGATCAGACTCGGTATCCCGGTACAACAAGACATTTCGATAGGGTAAAACTAAACCAGCAACACCGCCCGAATGTGCCGACAAATCCCGATAGGAGCTGCACATATCTCTTTCTCAGGGCACACCGGATTGTCTAAACTTCCGGTAGGCTAGCCCAGAGTTGCCCCTGGTGGCCACCGGCGGCTGACAAGTTGGACCAACACTCAGAGGAGCACTGGCCCGGGGGTTTAAAATAATGATGACCCTTGGGCGCGTGACCCCCAAGGGACAAGAAAAGGCTAGGTGGCAAACGGTAAAACCAATGTTGGGCATTGCTGGAAAAGCTTTACTTAAGGAGAACTATCAAGGGGTTCCCATAATAGCCCAACCGCGTAAGGAACGCAAAATCCGGGAACATAACACCGATATGACGGAAACTAGGGCGGCAAGAGTGGAACAAAACACCAGGCATAAGGCCGAGCCTTCCACCCTTTACCAAGTATATAGATGCATTAATTAAGTAAGATATATTGTGATATCCCAACAAGTAAATAAATGTTCCAACAAGGAACGACATCTCCATGTTCTAACAAGGAACAAACTTCGATCTTCACCTGCAACTAACAACGCTATAAGAGGGGCTGAGCAAAGCGGTAACATAGCCAAACAACGGTTTGCTAGGACAAGGTGGGTTAGAGGCTTGGTTCAACAAAATGGGAGGCATGATAAGCAAGTGGTAGGTATCACAGCATAGGCATAGCAAAAGAGCGAGCATCTACGCAAGCAAAGATAGAAGTGATTTCGAGGGTATGGTCATCTTGCCTGAAATCCCGCAAGGAAGAAGAGCGAGTCCATGAAGAAGACAAACAGACGTAGTCGAACGGTTCCTCACAAATGCGACATTATCGGAACCAACCTGAAGAAGCAACACCGGAAAGAAACAAACAATCATGGTAAACAACCTTCACATAATCATGGCAAGATGCACAACCAAGTATGATGCATGTCCGGTTTAATTATGCATGGCATGGCAAAGTGCACAAACAACACTACAAGTTAAGTGGAGCTCAATATGCAACGAATTGCATATTGACGAAACACCACGTCAATTATTTAGTTCTCTCTCGTTTATGTACCCAACAATATTAAATGTTGTTAAGCATGTCAAGAGGTGAAACATAAAGGGATTGTCTATCTAAACAATTTAAATGGGGCCGGATATAGCAAACAACAAATCCGGTAAATCCCCATATGCATTAGTAAATTAATGCAAACAACAATTTAAATATTTTTAATTGTTGTTATCATGATGCAGATGACATGAACAAGTTTATGCAATTTTTATTAAAACTTGACAAGAGCATTATTATGATGCATTTGACATCGTGGTGGAAAGGAAAAGGGTGCCACGACGACGAATCCGAAAATGATGCCACGACAACATATCGGTTCTCCGGTAGCCCACGGGGATACCGGTGCAAAAGGAAGTGACGGGAGCGTGTCATGCAAGGATGGTGGGGTGCTCCCGATTACGGGGTTCCCACATGTCGGTGTCAAGGCAAAAGAGGGGCAACGTGTACCGAACAACTCCGACACGGAGCAAACACGAGCATTTCAAACATCGCAAGCATTCGTTCACGGACGCCGTCTCGGGGTTATACCTTCGAAGCGTGCGTTATCGGAGCGGCTCGAGTTCGATGCGGTGTAGGGGAAGTAGACGTTCTCGGGATGTTCGGTAGTGGAAGTAGAGGCACACGACGTCTTGTCGAAAATCACGGCGGCGGTAGTTGTCACACGTTGTAGTCGAACTTGATGGAACCAAAGTCCACGAGGGTAGTCGTGGTACTCGTCGCGTTCCGAAACCGAAGTGGTACTTGACAATATCCGGGACGGTCTTGACGTTTCGGTGTGGTGTAGTGGTACATGTCAACGGTCATCGTGGTACTTCGTTCCGGTCCTGTAGTCATACTAGGCATCGGTGGACCTTCGAGGGACTTGCGTATCCGAAGGGGTACTTGGCGATCGACGGACATCGTGGTACTTGTAGGCCCGGGTCTTGACGTATCCGTGTTCTCTCAAAGCAGTTGTACAGTGCAGTGGCCTGGAGCGGCACCGATCCAGTCAACGCAGCGGTTCTCCTCCCGTTCGAAGTACACGAGGCCGTCCATGGAGGTTGAGGCCGCGATGTCGGCTGACGAACTGAAGGAGGCGACACCTCGACTCCTGCAGCAAAACGACGGCGAGGCGGAGAAGGGGCCGCCAGGCAGTAGAGGTCACGGGGAACGCAGGGGCCGCCGGCGAGCTTGCTCCGGGAGCTCCTCGGGCGCATCTGATCGAGGTCGAAGCTGACGCGCCGAGGGGCATCGGGCTTCGCAGGTGGAGCTGAGGTCATGACGCAGCGACGGTCGTCTGAAGCGGGGACGCGAGGCCCTGCCGGCGGGATCCGGCCGGGAATGGGCGGGGCGGCAGAGGAGCTTGGGCGCCGGACCGCTGTTGTTGGTGACGCCGATAGAGCAGGCAAGGCAGGGAGATGGCACGGTGCTCGCCGGAGGGAGTAGCAAGGCAGCTCCATAGAGGGGCACGGTTGGCCAGGAGGAAGAGATGGGGAGCTAGCGAGGAGGCTGGGCTGAGCGATGGCGCTCGCTGGCGGCGTGAGGGAGGAGAACGAGAGAGAGAGAGGGCGGTGCAAGGGGAGGCAAGTGAGGTGCGAGGGGGAGAAGTGGGGATCGAGCAGAGGAGCCTGCGAGCGTTGGTGATGGGGATCGGGCTCCTCCCTGGCTCGATGCGTGCGTTGAGCGTGTGGCGGCGCGCGCAGGGAAACGAGGGAGAGATGAGATCGGGAGAGGGTAGCGAGGGGAGAGGCTGGGCCTAGGGTTAGGTTAGGGAGTGGGCCTTGGAGCTGGCTAGGTTAGATGCAGCTGGGCCCAAATGGCCTGCTGGGCTCCCTTCTCTCCCTCTCTTGATTCTACTCTTAACAAAAACAGAGACAAAAAAAATAGGAGAAAGGAAAAGAGAGAAGAGAAGGTTAGAGGAAGAATTTGGGCACGGGGATAATTTTCACGGACTCAGAAAAATGTGCACGGTCCGAGAAAATAGAAAAAGGTCAAGTTGAAAGATTAAATTCAAATTCCTTTGAATTTAATTCAAAAGGTTTGAACTAGGATAGGTTTTTCGAAGTGCCCAAAAATGTCGAGAAATTAGGTGGAGCTCCGGAAAATGATGAAAGGACAAGTGGCAAAGTTAGAGGCCAAGAGTTGAAATAATAAAAGGCATTGGGATTTTTGCAAGTGTGTTAAAGTAATTCCACATAATTGGAATAATTACTATAGCTCTCTAAATATCGAGAGGATAAGTTGTAAAGAGAATCACCATGTGAAATCCCTCGATTTAAATGGATCAAAGATCCATACCATTTGTTTAGCTGAGTTTTAAAACGGGCTGCATGATGACATGATGCAATGCACATGATGCAAAGATGAAAAGCAGCGGACCAAACAAAACACACGATGAAAACCCGGAAACCCTGGAAGGCAACTGAAGCTCCGGTCTTGGGGCGTTACATCCCCAAACCCACTTTTATCAAAAACTACATAAGATTGAATATTCTCCAAATATGTGGGATCTAAAGTTGACACTCTTCCAAACCCACTTTCAATAATATTGAAAACACCATTATCAATCTCATATTCATCATGAGGCTTAAATAAATTTTCAAGATCAAAAGAAGAATCGCCCCAATCATGATCATTGCAACAAATAGTAGTCATAGCAAAACTAGCATCCCCAAGCTTAGGGTTTTGCATATTATTAGCACAATTGACATTAATAGAATTTATAATATCATCATTGCAATCATGCTTTTTATTCAAAGATCTATCGTGAATCACTTCATAAAGTACTTCATCACAATTTTCAGATTCACGAATTTCAAGCAAAACTTCATAAAGATAATCTAGTGCACAAAACTCACTAGCAATTGGTTCATCATAATTGGGTCTCTTAAAAAGATTAGCAAGCGGATGAGGATCCATAGATCTTAGGTTCTCTGTTTAGCTATTATTCCAACCAAACGAGCAAACGAGCCAACTAAGACATCAAGGCAAACGAAAAGACGAAAAGAAGAAGGGCGAAGAAAAGGCAAGGGTGAAGTGGGGAGAGGAAAACGAGAGACAAATGGCAAATAACGTAATGTGAGGGATAAGAGTTTGTGATGGGTGCTTGGTATGTCTTGACTTGTGCGTAGATCTCCCCGGCAACGGCGCCAGAAATCCTTCTTGCTACCTCTTGAGCACTGTGTTGGTTTTCCCTTGAAGAGGAAAGGGTGATGCATCAAAGTAGCGTAAGTATTTCCCTCAGTTTTGAGAACCAAGGTATCAATCCAGTAGGAGACTACACGCAAGTCCCTCGTACCTACACAAACAAATAAGAACCTCGCAACCAACGCGATAAAGGGGTTGTCAATCCCTTCACGGTCACTTACGAGAGTGAGATCTGATAGAGATAATAATAATAAGATAAATATTTTTGGTATTTTTATGATATAGATTGAAAGTAAAGATTGCAAAGTAAAATAGATTGGAAACTTATATGATAAAAGATAGACCCGGGGGCCATAGGTTTCACTAATGGCTTCTCTGAAGATAGCATAAGTATTACGGTGGGTGAACAAATTACTGTCGAGCAATTGATAGAAAAGTGCATAATTATGTCTAGGCATGATCGTGTATATAGGCATCACGTCCGCAACAAGTAGACCGAAACGATTCTGGATCTACTACTATTACTCCACACATCGAGCGCTATCCAGCATGCATCTAGAGTATTAAGTTCATAAGAACAGAGTAACGCATTAGGCAAGATGACATGATGTTGAGGGATAAAATCAAGCAATATGATATAAACCCCATCTTTTTATCCTCGATAGCAATAATACAATACGTGCCTTGCTGCCCCTGTTGTCACTAGGAAAGGACACCGCAAGATTGAACCCAAAGCTAAGCACTTCTCCCATCACAAGAAATATCAATCTAGTAGGCCAAACCAAACTGATAATTCGAAGAGACTTGCAAAGATAACCAATCATACATAGAAGATTTCAGAGAAGAATCAGATATTGTTCATAGATAAACTTGATCCCAAACCCACAATTCATCGGATCTCGACAAACACACTGCAAAAAGAATTACATCGAATAGATCTCCAAGAAGATCGAGGAGAACTTTGTATTGAGATCCAAAGAGAGAGAAGAAGCCATCTAGCTAATAACTATGGACCCGAAGGTCTGTGGTAAACTACTCACACATCATCGGAGAGGCTATGGTGTTGATGTATAAGCCCTCCGTGATTGATTCCCCATCCGGCGGAGCTTCGAAAAAGGCCCCAAGATGGGATCTCTTGGGTACAGAAGGTTGCGGCGGTGGAAATAGGGTTTGAATAAAATACCAAGATCTGAAATTCTTAAATGTTAGAGAGTCTTCACATAGTTGCATAATTATTCGACTACTCATTGATCTTCAATTATATCTTTTGGAGTAGTTTGTCATTTGCTCTAGTGCTTCACTTATATCCTTTTAGAGCACGGTGGTGGTTTTATTTTATAGAAATAGATGAACTCTCATGCTTCACTTATATCATTTTGAGAGTCTCTAAACAGCATGGTAGTTTGCTTTGGTTATGAATTTAGTCCTAATATGATGGGCATCCAAGATGGGTATAATAAAAACTATCATATAAAGTGCATTGAATACTATGAGAAGTTTGATACTTGATAATTGATTTGAGATATGGAGATGGTGATATTAGAGTCATGCTAGTTCAGTAGTTGTGAATTTTAGAAATACTTGTGTTGAAGTTTGTGATTCCCGTAGCATGCACGTATGGTGAACCGTTATGTGATAAAGTCGGAGCATGATTTATTTGTTGATTGTCTTCCTTATGAGTGGCGGTCGGGGACGAGCGATGGTCTTTTCCTACCAATCTATCCCCCTAGGAGCATGCGCATAGTACTTTGTTTCGATAACTAATAGATTTCTGCAATAAGTATGTGAGTTCTTTATGACTAATGTTGAGTCCATGGATTATACGCACTCTCACCCTTCCACCATTGCTAGCCTCTCTAGTACCGCGCAACTTTCGCCAGTACCATAAACCCACCATATATCTTCCTCAAAACAGCCACCATACCTACCTATTATGGCATTTCCATAGCCATTCCGAGATATATTGCCATGCAACTTCCCACCATTCTGTTATTATGACACGCTTCATAATTGTCATATTGCTTTGCATGATCATGTAGTTGACATCGTATTTGTGGCAAAGCCACCGCTCATAATTCTTTCATACATGTCACTCATGAGTCATTGCACATCCCGGTACACCACCGGAGGCATCCATATAGACTCATATCTTGTCCTAAGTATCAAGTTGTAATTCTTGAGTTGTAAGAAAATAAAAGTGTGATGATCATTATTAGAGCATTGTCCCAGTGAGGAAAGGATGATGGAGACTATGTTTCCCACACAAGTCGGGATGAGACTCCGGACAAAAAAAAAGAGGACAAAGAAGCCCTGAAAAAAGGAGGCCATAAAAAAAGAGAAGGCCCAAATAAAAAAAATAAAAAAATAAAAAAAATGAGAGAAAAAGAGAGAAGGGGCAATGCTATTATCCTTTTACCACACTTGTGCTTCAAAGTAGCACCATGATCTTCATAATAGAGAGTCTCCTATGTTGTCACTTTCATATACTAGTGGGAATTTTACATTATAGAACTTGGCTTGTATATTCCAATAATGGGCTTCCTCAAAATGCCCTAGGTCTTCGTGAGCAAGCAAGTTGGATGCACACCCACTTAGTCTCTTGTTGAGCTTTCATACATTTATAGCTCTAGTGCATCCGTTGCATGGCAATCCCTACTCACTCACATTAATATCTATTAATGGGCATCTCCATAGCCCATTGATACGCCTAGTTGATGTGAGACTATCTTCTCCCTTTTTGTCTTCTCCATAACCACCCTTCTATTCCACCTATAGTGCTATATCCATGGCTCACGCTCATACATTGTGTGAAGATTGAAAAATTTTGAGAACATCAAAAGTATGAAACAATTGTTTTGGCTTGTCATCGGGGTTGTGCATGATTTGAATACGTTGTGTGGTGAAGATGGAGCATAGCCAGACTATATGATTTTGTAGGGATAACTTTCTTTGGCCATGTTATTTTGAAGAGACATAATTGCTTAGTTAGTATGCTTGAAGTATTATTATTTTTATGTCAATATTAAACTTTTGTCTTGAATCTTATGGATCTGAATATTCTTGCCAAAATGAAGAGAATTACTCAGAGAAATATGTTAGGTAGCATTCCACATCAAAAATTCTGTTTTTATCATTTACCTACTCGAGGACGATGAGGAATTAAGCTTGGGGATGCTGATACGTCTCCAATGTATCTATAATTTTTGATTGTTCCATGCTATTATATTATCAACCTTGGATGTTTTCTATGCTATTTTATATGATTTTTGGGACTAACCTATTAACCTAGAGCCCAGTGCCAGTTTCTGTTTTTTTCCTTGTTTTAGAGTATCGCAGAAAAGGAAAATCAAATGGAGTCCAATTAACCTGAAACTTCACGGAACTTATTTTTGGAAAGAAAGCAATGCAGGAGACTTGGAGTGCATGTCAGGGGATCAACGAGGAAGCCACGAGGTAGGGGGTGCGCCCACCCCCCTGGGCGTGCCCTCCACCCTCATGGGCCCCTCGTGGCTCCTCTGATGTATTTCTTCCGCCTATATATATATCCATATACCCTAAAACTATCGGGGAGCACAATAGATCAGGAGTTCCGCCGCCAGAAGCCTCCGTAGCCATCGAAAGCCAATCAAGACCCGTTCCGGCACCCTGCCGGAGGGGGAATCCTTCTCCGGTGGCCATCTTCATCATCCCGGTGCTCTCCATGACGAGGAGGGAGTAGTTCTCCCTCGGGGCTGAGGGTATGTACCAGTAGCTATGTGTTTGATATATCTCTCTCTCGTGTTCTTGAGGTGATACGATCTTGATGTATCGCGAGCTTTGCTATTTTATTTGGATCCTATGATGTTTTCTCCCCCCCCCCCCTCTACTCTCTTGTAATGGATTGAGTTTCCCCTTTGAAGTTATCTTATCGGATTGAGTCTTTAAAGATTTGAGAACACTTGATGTATGTCTTGTCGTGCGTATCCGTGGTGACAATGGGATATCACGTGATTCACTTGATGTATGTTTTGGAGATCAACTTGCGGGTTCCGCCCATGAACCTATGCATAGGGGTTGGAACACGTTTTCGTCGTGATTCTCCGGTAGGAACTTTGGGGCACTCTTTGAGGTTCTATGTGTTGGTTGAATAATTGAATCTGAGATTGTGTGATGCATATCGTATAATCATACCCACGGATACTTGAGGTGACATTGGAGTATCTAGGTGACATTAGGGTTTTGGTTGATTTGTGTCTTAAGGTGTTATTCTAGTACGAACTCTAGGGCTGTTTGTGACACTTATAGGAATAGCCCAACGGATTGATTGGAAATAATAACTTTGAGGTGGTTTCGTACCCTACCATAATCTCTTCGTTTATTCTCCGCTATTAGTGACTTTGGAGTGACTCTTTGTTGCATGTTGAGGGATAGTTATGTGATCCAATTATGTTATTATTGTTGAAGGAACTTGCACTAGTGAAAGTATGAACCCTAGGCCTTGTTTCAATGCATTGCAATACCGTTTATGCTCACTTTTATCATTAGTTACCTTGCTGTTTTTATATTTCCAGATTACAAAAACCTATATCTATCATCCATATACCACTTGTATCACCATCTCTTCACCGAACTAGTGCACTTATACAATTTACCATTGTATTGGGTGTGTTGGGCACATAAGAGACTCTTTGTTATTTGGTTGCAGGGTTGCTTGAGAGAGACCATCTTCATCCTACGCCTCCTATGGATTGATAAACCTGAGGTCATCCACTTGAGGGAAATTTTCTACTATCCTACAAACCTCTGCACTTGGAGGCCCAACAACGTCTACAAGAAGAAGGTTGTGTAGTAGACATCAAGCTCTTTCCTGGCGCCGTTGCCAGGGAGGTTAGCGCTTGAAGGTATATCTTTAGATCTTGCAATCGAGTCTTTTAGTTTCTTGTTTTATTACTAGTTTAGTTTATAAAAGAAAACTAAAAAAAATATGGAATTGAGTTTGCTTCATACGCTTCATCTTTTTAATATCTTTCGTGAGTATGATGGAAAGGAAAATTGTGCCAAAGTGTTAGAAGAAGAATGCATTAAAATGTTTGGCACTAAATATTTGAATGATGAGCATGATTGCAATGTTGTTAGTATGAACTCTTTGAATATCCATAGTACTAATGATGATTGCACTAGTTATGATGAAAATGTCTCCTATAAGCATGTCAATTTTTGTGGAGTGCATTGGGTTTGCAAGTACACACCAAATAGGGAAGATAGATATTGCAAGAGGCATAAGCACTTAGAAACTAAATTGTTGCAAGAAAGGATAGATGTTTGTGCTGAAAATTTGAATTTTCTTGGCCGTACTTGTGGACTTTGCAATGAAAGTGGTCATTTAGCTATCCGATGCAAATTGTTTCATGATCTAATCATGTCCAAAATTTGTGATGAGTTGATTTCCCTTGCACATTATAATGAACTTAGCTTGCTTATGGGTTGCGAAGAAATGAAACATATAACTGGGAATCTTCCAGAATTTGCCCATTATAAACTTCTTGGTTTTGATCTAGAGAAGATTTATATGTATTGTGCGGTGAATTGCATTGAAAATCCTTATATTGCCAATTACATAAAGAAAAGAAAAGAAATAGAGGATGAAGAGAATACTAACGAAAGGGAAGAGACTTCCCAATATTCTCCTTTTATTTCTTATGATGAATCAGGTAACGAGGAGGAGCCTTCTATTCAACCAATCTCATTAATAAGGAGCTGCAAAAAGAGGATTGAACCCACACATGAGGTAAAGAAGAAGAAAAGAAAAAGGAACAGAGGTAAAAGGATATCTCCCCCAAATAATGTTCCTCCTATTATTGTTGTGCCTCATGAAAATGAAGATGATGCACTTGATGATGATCTTGTTATGCCTATTGCTTGTTGTGATGATTATGATTGGGAAGATAATGGTACTCCTTATGATCTTGAAAATCTTTTTGGCACTTGCTTGGAACAATATGATAATTGCTATACTATTGGTGCTATCCATACTATTAATGATGAGAGTGATTATGCTTATGATATGAAAAGGCCCAAGCTTGGGGAAGCTATGTTTGATGAGGATGACATATTTGAGAATATATTTGCTGCAATTAATGTTTGTCCCAAGCTTGGGGATGCTATGTTTAATGAAGATGATATTTTTAGCCTCCCAAGTTTTGATATGCAAAGTTGTTATGATGATAGCATGCCTTCTACCTATGATGATTATTGTGATAAAAATTATGCTATAAAGAGTAGTGATGATTATATTTATAAAATTTGTCATTATTATGAGTGCCCCTTCTCTGAACATTACTCTTTTATTGTGGAAACAATTTATAGTATTCAAGTCTCTTATGATACTCCCATTATCCCGAATGAGAAAATTTTTGCTTGTGTGGAGAGTAGTAAATTTTCTATGCTTGTAGATCATGAAAAGAATGTTTTAGGTGCTGGTTATATTGTTGAATTCATTCATGATTCTACTGAAAATTATTATGAGGGAGGAATATATGCTTGTAGGAATTGTAATAATATCAAGTTTCTTCTCTATGTGCTTAAAGTTTTGAAGTTATGCTTGTTTTGCCTTCCTATGCTAGTTGATTATTGTTCCCATAAGTTGTTTGCTCAAAAAATCCCTATGCATAGGAAGTGGGTTAGACTTAAATGTGCTAGTCATATTCTTCATGATGCTCTCTTTATGTTACAATTCTTATCTTTTATGTGAGCATCGTTGAAATCATGATGCCTAGCTAGGGGCGTTAACCTTTAGCGCTTGTTGGGAGGCAACCCAATTTTATTTTAGTTTCCTGCTTTTTGGTTCTGTTTAGTAATAAATAATTCATCTAGCCTCTGTTTAGATGTGGTTTTATGTGTTTAATTAGTGTTTGTGCCAAGTAGAACCTTTGGGAAGACTTGGGGTGAAGTCTTTATGATCATGCTGTAAAAAACAGAAACTTTAGCGCTCACGAGAATTGCTGCCATTTTTTTATTGGAGAGTGATATTTAGTTAATTATTTTTGCAGATGATTAATATATAAATTCCTCACGTCCAGAAATTTATTTTAGAATTTTTTGGGTTCCATAAGTTTGCGTTAGTTACAGATTACTACAGACTGTTCTGTTTTTGACAGATTCTGTTTTTCATGTGTTGTTTGCTTATTTTAATGAATCTATGGCTAGTAAAAGAGTTTATAAACCATAGAGAAGTTGGAATACAGTAGGTTTAACAACAATATAAATAAATAATGAGTTCATTACGGTACCTTGAAGCGGTGTTTTGTTTTCTTTCGCTAACGAGTTTTCTGTTAAGTTTTGTGTTGTGAAGTTTTCATGTTTTGGGTAAAGATTCGATGGATTATGGAATAAGGAGTGGCAAGAGCCTAATATTCAAGGACAACCAAGAGCCTAAGCTTGGAGATGCCCCGGAAGGCATCCCCTCTTTCGCCTTTGTTCATCGGTAACTTTACTTGTAGCTATATTTTTATTCACCACATGATATGTGTTTTGCTTGGAGCTTCATTTTATATTCTTTTGTTTTGCTTGCTGTTTGAATAAAATACCAAGAGGAGCCTCACACGTGATCCTCTTCTCGCTCGCTGGCCCGCAACCACTCCTTCCTCAATCCCTCTCCTCCTCTCGTCAGTCTTCCGTCGCTGCCGCCACACCCACTCACTCGCCCCACACCATCTTGTGGGCCGCATCATCTTATCGACCCACCTCGTCCTCGCGAGCGCCCCTCTCCCCGATTCCCCTTTGCTCAAGCCCTGCCTCTGCCGCCTCCTTCCCCCATGGAGGATGGCTAGCCCGAGGAGCTCCAACCCGTCGGCTGACGAGGCCACGACCAGGCTGGACCTCGTTGTCCCTCCCCTCCTTTTTCTCCCCTTCTGGTTCTCTCCTCCCCTTCCCTGACCTCTCTCTCCGTAGGAGACCGCCGCCACGGACACCCTACCTTGCTGCCATCCATGGAGCTTCACCGCCGCCCACGGAGCTCCAGGGTCTCCACCGACCGGGTCTCGCGACCCTGCTCTCATCCAAGGTCTCCCTCGCGCCGCCATGGTCGCCCAGAGACCAATGAACCCCGCGCTGTCAAGTTCCTGGAGCTGCTGCTGCTCCCTGCATCGCCCCGCATTCGCTGGCGCCTTTAGCCACCCGAGGAGTCCGTCCATGGAGACCGCGTCTGTTGGCTCCTGCGATGCTTGTTGTTGACACTGTTTTCCTCGGTCAAGCGAACAAACACCTCCACCGGAGATTGCCAAGATCGTCCAGGATTCGCCAAGTACCACTCCGTCGGTGTCCCTCCAAGTTTGATGTTGGAACGTGCACGACTACGCAGATTCGCCAAGTACCACGACGCCCCCCGAAGAGTTCGGATTCGACAAGTCGGATGTCGCGCTTGTACAACTACGCTGCTGAGACCGAGACCGGCGAGACCGACCTTGTAACGCTATGCCAAGTACCTCTATGGAAGACCTGAACGCCTACAGACGTGTACGACTACCGTTGCCCGAAGAACTGTGATTCTCAAGCGTCATGAATGACTACTATTGAACGTGGATTCGTCAAGTTCCTCGATCACCATGTACCACTACCGCTTCGCGAACAAAAACGACTACTTCCTCACTGAGATGTGTACCACTACTTCCACTACCGTCACGAGAACGTCTACTTCCACTACTTCCTCTACGCCGACTTGATCCGTTCTGAAAATTCACGCTTCAAAGGTATAACCACCGAGACGATGCCCGTGAAGGAATGTTGTGTGTTGTATGAGTGTTTGCACCGTGCCCGACCTGTTTCTTGCATGTTCCCCGTTGCCATATCATCGTCTCGTGGGACACCCAGTTACCGGGATTACCCCACCATCTTTTGACACGCTTCCGTCATTTTTCCTTTTGCATCGGTATCTCTAGGAGCTATCGGTACCGATATGTTGCCGTGGCATCATTTTTAGGATTCGTCGCGGTGGCACCCTTTCTTTCCACCACGGTGACAAATGCTTCATAATGCTCTTATCAACATTTTCATTAAAATTGCATAATCTTTCATATGTGATCCGCATCATGATAACAACATCAAGAATGTTTAAATTGTTGTTGCATTAAATTGTTAAATGCACATGAGGATTCTCCGGACTTGTTGTTTGTTGTTCCGGCCTCATTTAAACTTGCCTAGATAGGTAGTTTTCATTTGTCTCACCTCTTGCCATGCTAAGAACATCTAATATTGTTGGGTACTTAAACGAGAGAGAACTAAATAAGTCACGTGGTGTTCCGTCAATATGCAACTCGTTGCATATTGAGCTCCACTTAATTTGTAGGATTGTTTGTGCACTTTGCCATGCCATGCCTCATTAAACTAGACATGCATCATACTCGATTGTGCATCATGCCATGTTGATGTGTTGTTTGTTTACTATGTGGTTTGCTTCTTTCCGGTGTTGCTTCTTCGGGTTGGTTCCGATAACGTCGCATTTGTGAGGATCCGTTCGACTACGTTCGTTTGTCTTCTTTATTAACTCGTTTCTTCTTCCTTGCGGGATCTCAGGCAAGATGACCATACCCTCGAAAACACTTCTATCTTTGCTTGCTTAGTTGCTCGCTCTATTGCTATGCCGCGATACCTACCACTTGCTTTAACATGCCTCCCATATTGCCATGTCAAGCCTCTAATCCACCTTTCCTAGCAAACCCTTGTTTGGCTATGTTACCGCTTTGCTCAGCCCCTCTTATAGCGTTGCTAGTTGCAGGTGAAGATGAAGTTTGTTCCATGTTGGAACATGGATATGTTGGGATATCACAATATCTCTTATTTTAATTAATGCATCTATATACTTGGTAAAGGGTGGAAGGCTCAACCTTATGCCTGGTGTTTTGTTCCACTCTTGCCGCCCTAGTTTCCGTCATATCGATGTTATGTTCCTTGATTTTGTGTTCCTTACGCGGTTGGGTTATAATGGGAACCCCTTGATAGTTTGATTTGAATAAAACTCCTCCAGCAAGGCCCAACCTTGGTTTCACATTTGCCTCACCTAGCCTTTTTTCCCTTTGGGTTTCCGGAGCCCGAGGGTCATCTTTATTTTAAACCCCCCCCCCCCCCCGGCTAGTGCTCCTCTGAGTGTTGGTCCAACCTGTCAGCCGCCGGTGGCCACCAGGGGCAACTCTGGGTTGGCCTACCGGAAGTTTGGACAATCCGGTGTGCCCCTGAGAACGAGATATGTGCAGCTCCTATCGGGATTTGTCGGCACATTCGGGTGGCTTTGCTGGTCTTGTTTTACCATTGTCGAAATGTCTTGTAACCGGGATTCCGAGCCTGATCGGGTCTTCGTGGGAGAAGGAATATCCTTCGTTGACCGTGAGAGCTTGTGATGGGCTAAGTTGGGACACCCCTGCAGGGTTTTGAACTTTCGAAAGTCGTGCCCGCGGTTATGGGCAGATGGGAATTTGTTAATGTCCGGTTGTAGAGAACTTGACACTTAATGTAAATTAAATGCATCAACTGCGTGTGTAGCCGTGATGGTCTCTTCTCAGCGGAGTCCGGGAAGTGAACACGGTTCTTGTGTTATGCTTGAACATAAGTAGTTTCAGGATCACTTCTTGATCACTTCTAGTTTACGAACGTGCTTTGCTTCTCTTCTCGCTCTCAATTGCGTAAGTTAGCCACCATATATGCTAGTGCTTGCTGCAGCTCCACCTCACTACCTTTTCCTACCCCTTAAGCTTAAATAGTCTTGATCTCGCGGGTGTGAGATTGCTGAGTCCTCGTGACTCACAGATACTTCCAAAACAGTTGCAGGTGCCGATGATACCCGTGCAGGTGACGCAACCGAGCTCAAGGAGGAGCTCGATGAAGATCATGTTCGTTGTGTTGTTCGTTTCCAGTTGATCAGTAGTGGAGCCCAGTCGGGGTGATCGGGGATCTAGCATTTGGGGTTGTCTTCTTTTATTTTGGTTCCGTAGTCGGACCTTGATTGTATTCTGGATGATGTAATGCTATATTTATGTATTGTGTGAAGTGGCGATTATAAGCCAACTCTTTATCCCTTTCTTATTCAGTACATGGGATGTGTAAAGATTACCCCTCTTGCGACATGCCTACTATGCGGCTATGCCTCTAAGTCGTGCTCCAACACGTGGGAGATATAGCTGAATCGTGGGTGCGACACCGGCCCACCTCCCCGCGCCGTCGTCTCCTAGTGGGAGACCGCGCCGCCGCCACCGTCGAACAGGAGTCCGGCTCGGACTCCGTTGTCGGGCCATGCCCCCTCCCCCAAGGCACCAACCCCCCTCTTTAAAAGTCGTGCCCCGCTGCCCTAGGAGCCACCCCACCTCGCCGCCCGCCGCCCGTCGCCCGCGCATCGCCGCCTTTGCCGCTGCCGCGCCACCCCTCTCCGCGAGCCGCCGCCGCCTGTTGCCCGCGCCGCCCCTTGCCGGAGCCGCCGCCGTGCCGGACCTCGCCGGAGGTTACCGTCGTTCGGTTTTTTTAAAACTGGTTCGGTTTTCGTTAAGAAACCCTAGTCGTTTTTTTTGGTTCGCCGGTTTTTTTGGTTTTTTTGTTTAGCAGACGTTCGTTTTCAACGAACAGTTTTCGCTCGTTAGCTACAGATAACGAATGCTCGTTCGTTAGCCTGTTCGTCAGTTTTCTTTTTATTGGATTATTCCGCGATTATTTCTGATCGCGATTTCTGATCCGATTTTCGTTCTAGTTTATCTTTTCGCTCGTTAGTCAGAATCAGGCGATTCAAATGCCTAGATCTTCTTCTCGAGACCCTCTTTTCGCTTAACCAACTTGAACAAGCTTTTTCTACTGTAAAATTTGACCTAGGTCCGGATTAGTAACGGATCTTGTTTCTTTCGTTGTTTGAGTTTTGTTGCTCCGTTCGATTTGATTCTTTTTGCAAACCGGAGTTCTTAAGTTGAACTTTCTGGTTAGACCTTTTATTTGAGATTTACCCGTGTTTCTTTGCTTGATTGCTTATGTATGCTATTGTTTGTTTGTGATAGAATTCCCGGAGTGCGAAGCGTGTTATTTGGAGTCTCTTGGTTACGCGGATCGTCAGCAAGGCAAGTAACACTTTGATCATACCCCTTTATCACCCAGTTTTTATGCATTAGTTCCAATCCTCAAACGTTGCATGGTTAGGATGTCATTAACATGTGGGTTGGCAAGTAGTTGATGAGGTAGAACCTATTACCATGTTACATTCAAACCCTGGGAGTTACTTCTACGTGTTGCTTCTATTGCTATGCTATGCTCGTAGACGTAGTTTGGGTGAGTGAAATCCATGACAGATGTGAGATTGATAATTAATGGTTCAACTTAAGGTGGAAACTTAAATACACATCTGGGTGGACTGAGGCACCTGGAGTATCAGGTGTTGCCTGTATTTTTTGGAAATCCCGGAGCACCCGTGTGATCTTCCTATGGACCACCACCCAGGCTCAAAGGGAACTGAGATTATTCATGCTAGAAACTTACGTGTGCAGCCACAAGCTATTATGGGCTCTAGCATAGTTGAGTAAGTTATGTGAAGCTCTTGAAGAGGTGGATCAGCAGGTAGTGGGATTGTAGGTTTGGTATGGTCTGCCCAGAGTAGAGAGTTAATGTTTCTGAAAGACTGTGTCTCGGTCATCGTTTCTCAAACACCTTGTAGTGCGAGAAAATCAACGGAGGAGATCGAGTCTTGTGGGGAAAAGTGCGCAAACCTCTGCAGAGTGTATAAACTAATCGTGGTTAGCCGTGTCCCCAGTTATGGACAATCTTGAGTATCTAGTACTTGGAGTATCTTAAGTATCTCATCACTCTAAATTAATATTATTGGGTTGATAATTACTTTAATTGGGATTGAGTTGGAGGAACCTTCTCAATGATGTTTCAACTACCATGATAGTTAAATTAAAAATCTATTCCTTTGTTGTAGGGAAAAATTGGCTTTTCGCAAAAACTATAACCATAGAGCTTTCCACCAGCCAAATATGCATGTAGTGATAGCATTATTCTGTTCTTGCTCTACTGTGTTATTTTGCCAGCATATTCCATGTGCTGACCCGTTTCGGGCTGCAACGTATTATGTTGCAGACTTTTCAGACGAGGAGTAAGGTTCGTTAGGTCATTGCCGTGCAGCTCAGCTATGCCGTTGGAGTTGATGGACACACTTTATCTTCCAAGCCTTCCGCTGTTATCGTATTAGATGGCCTTAAGACAAATTTACTATAATAAGCTCTCTTTGGACACATTCGATGTAATAAGTGTGTGATTTCTACTCTGTTATAAATCCTCGAGTACTGTGTGTGTCAGCATTACCGATCCAGGGATGGCACTGAAGCACAGAGACTTGATCGTTTGAGGTCGGGTCGCTACATTTATAAACCATAGAGAAGTTGGAATATAGTAGGTTTAACACCAATATAAATAAAGAATGAGTTCATTACGGTACCTTGAAGCGGTGTTTTGTTTTCTTTCGCTAACGGAGCTTACAAGTTTTCTGTTAAGTTTTGTGTTGTGAAGTTTTCAAGTTTTGGGTAAAGATTCGATGGATTACGGAATAAGGAGTGGAAAGAGCCTAAGCTTGGGGATGCCCATGGAACCCTAAGGAAATATTCAAGGAAAACCAAGAGCCTAAGATTGGGATGCCCCGGAAGGCATCCCCTCTTTCGTCTTCGTTCATCGGTAACTTTACTTGCAGCTATATTTTTATTCGCCACATGATGTGTTTTGCTTGGAGCGTCATTTTATTTTCTTTTGTTTTGCTTGCTGTTTGAATAAAATACCAAGATCTGAAATTCTTAAATGTTAGAGAGTCTTCACATAGTTGCATAATTACTCGACTACTCATTGATCTTCACTTATATCTTTTGGAGTAGTTTGTCATTTGCTCTAGTGCTTCACTTATATCCTTTTAAAGCACGATGGTGGTTTTATTTTATAGAAATAGATGAACTCGCATGCTTCACTTATATCATTTTGAGAGTCTCTAAACAGCACGGTAGTTTGCTTTGGTTATGAATTTAGTCCTAATATGATGGGCATCCAAGATGGGTATAATAAAAACTATCATATAAAGTGCATTGAATACTATGAGAAGTTTGATACTTGATAATTGTTTTGAGATATGGAGATGGTGATATTAGAGTCATGATAGCTGAGTAGTTGTGAATTTGAGAAATACTTGTGTTGAAGTTTGTGATTCCCGTAGCATGCACGTATGGTGAACCGTTACGTGATGAAGTCGGAGCATGATTTATTTATTGATTGTCTTCCTTACGAGTGGCGGTCGGGGACGAGCGATGGTCTTTTCCTACCAATCTATCCCCCTAGGAGCATGCACATAGTACTTTGTTTCGATAACTAATAGATTTTTGCAATAAGTATGTGAGTTCTTTATGACTAATGTTGAGTCCATGGATTATACGCACTCTCACCCTTCCACCATTGCTAGCCTCTCTAGTACCGCACAACTTTCGCCAGTACCATAAACCCACCATATAAATTCCTCAAAACAGCCACCATACCTACCTATTATGGCATTTCCATAGCCATTCCGAGATATATTACCATGCAACTTTCCACCGTTCCGTTATTATGACACGCTTCATCATTGTCATATTGCTTTGCATGATCATGTAGTTGACATCGTATTTGTGGCAAAGCCACCATTCATAATTATTTCATACATGTCACTCATGAGTCATTGCACATCCTGGTACACCGCCGGAGGCATTCATATAGAGTCATATCTTGTCCTAAGTATCGAGTTGTAATTCTTGAGCTGTAAGAAAATAAAAGTGTGATGATCATTATTAGAGCATTGTCCAGGTGAGGAAAGGATGATGGAGACTATGATTCCCCCACAAGTCGGGATGAGACTTCGGACGAAAAAAAGAGAGGCCAAAGAAGCCCCAAAAAAAGGAGGTCATAAAAAAAGAGAAGGACCAAATAAAAAAATGAGAGAAAAAGAGAGAAGGGGCAATGCTACTATCCTTTTACCACACTTGTGCTTCAAAGTAGCACCATGATCTTCATAATAGAGAGTCTCCTATGTTGTCACTTTCATATACTAGTGGGAATTTTACATTATAAAACTTGGCTTGTATATTCCAATGATGGGCTTCCTAAAAATGCCCTAGGTCTTCGTGAGCAAGCAAGTTGGATGCACACCCACTTAGTCTCTTGTTGAGCTTTCATACATTTATAGCTCTAGTGCATCCGTTGCATGGCAATCCCTACTCACTCACATTGATATCTATTAATGGGCATCTCCATAGCCCGTTGATACGCCTAGTTGATGTGAGACTATCTTCTCCCTTTTTGTCTTCTCCATAACCACCCTTCTATTCCACC
Source organism: Triticum aestivum (assembly GCF_018294505.1). Classification (NCBI taxonomy): domain Eukaryota; kingdom Viridiplantae; phylum Streptophyta; class Magnoliopsida; order Poales; family Poaceae; genus Triticum; species Triticum aestivum. Next base: position 449,517,965 of record NC_057803.1, on the reverse strand, counting down.
TATAGTGCTATATCCATGGCTCACGCTCATATATTGCGTGAAGATTGAAAAGGTTTGAGAACAAAAGTATGAAACAATTGTTTGGCTTGTCATCGGGGTTGTGCATGATTTGAATACGTTGTGTGGTGAAGATGGAGCATTGCCAGACTATATGATTTTGTAGGGATAACTTTCTTTGGCCATGTTATTTTGAAGAGACATAATTGCTTAGTTAGTATGCTTGAAGTATTATTATTTTTATGTCAATATTAAACTTTTGTCTTGAATCTTATGGATCGGAATATTCTTGCCAAAATGAAGAGAATTACTTAGAGAAATATGTTAGGTAGCATTTCACATCAAAAATTCTGTTTTTATCATTTACCTACTCGAGGACGAGCAGGAATTAAGCTTGGGGATGCTGATACGTCTCCAACGTATCTATAATTTTTGATTGTTCCATGCTATTATATTATCAACCTTGGATGTTTTATATGCATTTATATGCTATTTTATATGATTTTTGGCACTAACCTTAACCTAGAGCCCAGTGCCATTTTCTGTTTTTCCTTGTTTTAGAGTATCGCAGAAAAGGAAAGTCAAACGGAGTCCAATTGACCTGAAACTTCACGGAACTTATTTTTGGAAAGAAAGCAATACAGGAGACTTGGAGTGCACGTTAGGGGATCAACGAGGAAGCCACGAGGCAGGGGGCGCCCACCCCCTCTGGGCGCCCTCCACCCTCGTGGGCCCCTCATGGCTCCCCTGATGTATTTCTTTCACCTATATATATATCCATATACCCTAAAACTATCGGGGAGCACAATAGATCGGGAGTTCCGCCACCAGAAGCCTCCGTAGCCACCGAAAGCCAATCTAGATCTGTTCCGGCACCCTGCCGGAGGGGGAATCCTTCTCTGGTGGCCATCTTCATCATCCTGGTGCTCTCCATGAGGAGGAGGGAGTAGTTCTCCCTCGGGGCTGAGGGTATGTACCAGTAGCTATGTGTTTGATCTCTCTCTCTCTCTCTCTCTCTCTCTCTCTCTCTCTCTCTTGTGTTCTTGAGGTGACACGATCTTGATGTATCGTGAGCTTTGCTATTATATTTGGATCCTATGATGTTTTCTCCCCCTCTACTCTCTTGTAATGGATTGAGTTTCCCCTTTGAAGTTATCTTATCGGATTGAGTCTTTAAAGATTTGAGAACACTTGATGTATGTCTTGTCGTGCGTATCCGTGGTGACAATGGGATATCACGTGATTCACTTGATGTATGTTTTGGAGATCAACTTGCGGGTTCCGCCCATGAATCTATGCATAGGGGTTGGGACACATTTTCGCCGTGATTCTCCGGTAGGAACTTTGGGGCACTCTTTGAGGTTCTATGTCTTGGTTGAATAGATGAATCTGAGATTGTGTGATGCATATGGTATAATCATACCCACGGATACTTGAGGTGACATTGGAGTATCTATGTGACATTAGGGTTTTGGTTGATTTGTGTCTTAAGGTGTTATTCTAGTACGAACTCTAGGGCTGTTTGTGACACTTATAGGAATAGCCCAACGGATTGATTGGAAAGAATAACTTTGAGGTGGTTTTGTACCCTACCATAATCTCTTCGTTTGTTCTCTGCTATTAGTGACTTTGGAGTGACTCTTTGTTGCATGTTGAGGGATAGTTATGTGATCCAATTATGTTATTATTGTTGAGGGAACTTGCACTAGTGAAAGTATGAACCCTGGGCCTTGTTTCAATGCATTGCAATACCATTTACGCTCACTTTTATCATTAGTTACCTTGCTGTTTTTATATTTTCAGATTACAAAAACCTATATCTATCATCCATACCACTTGTATCACCATCTCTTCGCTGAACTAGTGCACCTATACAATTTACCATTGTATTGGGTGTGTTGGGGACACAAGAGACTCTTTGTTATTTGGTTGCAGGGTTGCTTGAGAGAGACCATCTTAATCCTACGCCTCCTACGGATTGATAAACCTTAGGTCATCCACTTGAGGGAAATTTGCTACTGTCCTACAAACCTCTGCACTTGGAGGCCCAACAACGTCTACAAGAAGAAGGTTGTGTAGTACACATCAATATCCCACTCACTTTCTTGTAAATACATGCTTCTCCAAAAGTCTATATAAAACCATATGCTTTGATCACACTATCAAAGCGTATATTCCATCTCTGAGAGGCTTGCACCAGTCCATAAATGGATCGCTGGAGCTTGCACGCTTTGTTAGCACCTTTTGGATCGACAAAACCTTCTGGTTGCATCATATACAACTCTTCTTTAAGATATCCATTAAGGATTGCAGTTTTGACATCCATTTGCCAAATTTCGTAATCATAAAATGCGGCAATTGCTAACATGATTCAGACGGACTTAAGCATCACTACGGGTGAGAAGGTCTCATCGTAGTCAACTCCTTGAACTTGTCGAAAACCTTTTGCAACAAGTCGAGCTTTGTAGACAGTAATATTACCGTCAGCGTCAGTCTTCTTCTTGAAGATCCACTTATTCTCTATGGCCTGCCGATCATCGGCAAGTCGACCAAAGTCCATACTTTGTTCTCATGCATGGATCCCATCTCATATTTCATGGCCTCAAGCCATTTTACGCAATTTGGGCTCATCATCGCTTCCTCATAGTTCGTAGGTTCGTCAAGGTCAAGTAACATGACCTCTAGAACAGGATTACCATACCACTCTGGTGCGGATCTTACTCTGGTTGACCTACGAGGTTCGGTGGTAACTTGATCAGAAGTTTCATGATCATCATTATTAGCTTCCTCACTTACTTGTGTAGGAATCACTAGAACTGATTTCAGTGATGAACTACTTTCCAATAAGGGAGAAGGTACAATTACCTCGTCAAGTTCTACTTTCCTCCCACTCACTTGTTTCGAGAGAAACTCCTTCTCTAGAAAGGATCCATTCTTAGCAACAAATATCTTGCCCTCGGATCTGTGATAGAAGGTGTACCCAACAGTCTCCTTTGGGTATCTTACGAAGACACATTTCTCCGATTTGGGTTCGAGCTTATCAGGTTGAAGCTTTTTCACATAAGCATCGCAGCCCCAAACTTTAAGAAAAAAGGACAACTTGGGTTTCTTGCCAAACCACGGTTCATAAGGTGTTGTCTCAATGGATTTAGATGGTGCCCTATTTAACATGAATGCAGCCGTCTCTAAAGCATAACCCCAAAACGATAGCGGTAAATCAGTGTCGAACACACCATTACGTTGTGGTGTTCCAGGTGGCGTGAGTTGCGAAACTATTCCGCATTGTTTCAAATGAAGTCCAAACTCATAACTCAAATATTCACCTCCACGATCAGATTGTAGAAACTTGATTTTATTGTTATGATGATTTTCCACTTCACTCTGAAATTCTTTGAACTTTTCAAATGTTTCAGACTTATGTTTCATTAAGTAGATATACTCATATCTGCTCAAATCATCTGTGAAGGTGAGAAAATAACGATATCTGCCGTGAGATTCAATGTTCATTGGACCACATACATCAGTATGTATGATTTCCAATAACTCTGTTGCTCGCTCCATTGTTCCAGAGAACAGAGTTTTAGTCATCTTGCCCATGAGGCATGGTTCGCAAGTACCAAGTGATTCATAATCAAGTGAGACCAGAAGTCCACCAGTATGGAGTTTCTTCATGCGCTTTACACCAATATGACCTAAACGGTAGTGCCACAAATAAGTTGCACTATCATTATCAACTCTGCATCTTTTGGCTTCAATACTATGAACATGTGTATCACTACTATCAAGATTTAGTAAAAATAGACCACTCATCAAGGGTGCATGACCATAAAAGATATTACTCATATAAATAGAACAACCATTATTCTCTGATTTAAATGAATAACCGTCTCGCATCAAACAAGATCTAGATATAATGTTCATGCTCAATGCTGGCACCAAATAACAATTATTTAGGTGTAAAACTAATCCCGAAGGTAGATGTAGAGGTAGCGTGCCGACGGTGATCACATCGACTTTGGAACCATTTCCCACATGCATCGTCACCTCTCCTTAGCCAATATTCGCTTAATCTGTAGCCCCTGTTTTGAGTTGCAAATGTTAGGAACTGAACCAGTATCAAATACCCAGGCACTACTGTGAGCATTAGTAAGGTACACATCAATAACATGTATATCAAATATACCTTTCACTTTGCCATCCTTCTTCTCCGCCAAATACTTGGGGCGGTTCCGCTTCCAGTGATCAGTTCCTTTGCAGTAGAAGCACTCAGTCTCAGGCTTAGGTCTAGACTTGGGTTTCTTCACTTGAGCAGCAACTGGCTTGCTGTTCTTCTTGAAGTTCCCATTCTTCCCTTTACCCTTTTGCTTGAAACTGGTGGTCTTGTTGACCATCAACACTTCATTCTCCTTCTTGATTTCTACCTTCGCAGCCTTTAGCATTGCGAAGAACTCAGGAATCGTCTTATCCATCCCTTGCATATTACAGTTCATCACGAAGCTCTTGTAGCTTGGTGGCAGTGATTGAATAACTCTGTCAATGACACTATCATCAGGAAGATTAACTCCCATTTGAGTCAAGTGGTTGTGGTACCCAAACATTCTAAGTCTATGTTCACTAACAAAACTATTCTCCTCCATCTTGCAGCTGTAGAATTCATTGGAGACTTTGATAACCCACAAGTATATGGGATCAATTGTAGCCTCTTTCGATACGTAAGAGTGTCGAACCCAACGAGGAGCTAAATGTAGAACAGATATTTCCTCAAGTTCTATCGACCACCGATACAACTCTATGCACGCTTAACGTTCGCTTTACCTAGAACAAGTATGAAACTATAAGTACTTTGTAGGTGTTTTTGGATAGGTTTGCAAGAATATAAAGTGCACGTAAATAAAAAGTAGGGGCTGTTTAGGTAAAGAAGCAATAAAGTTAGTATAGCGAGTGTGGAAAAGTGGTGGTAGGAGTTGCGAAATTGTCCCTAAGCAATTGACTACTTTATTAGACCGATAGCAAGTTTTATGTGGGAGAGGCCACTGCTAGCATGTCATCCCTGACTTGGAATTCTATGCACTTATGATTGGAACTATTAGCAAGCATCCACAACTACTAACGTTCATTAAGGTAAAACCCAACCATAGCATTAAGATATATTGGTCCCCCTTCAATCCCGTATGCATCAATTTCTATGCTACGTTGAAGCTTCTGTCACTCTTGCCCTCCAATACATAGTCCTATCAACATACAACTAACCCTATGGTGTGATCCACGTGCGCGCTCATATGATGGGCACCAAAGGACAGCAATATAACCACAAGCAAATTAAACCAATCATAGAAATTCACCAATTACCGATAGGACAACGAAAATCTACTCAGACGTCATAGGATGTCAACACCTCATTGGATAATAATATGAAGCACAAAGCACCATGTTCAAGTAGAGGGCACAACGGGTTGCGAGAGAGTGGACCACTGTAGATAGAGGGGGGAAGGTGATGGAGATGTTGGTGAAGATGGCAGAGGTGTTGGTGTAGATTGTGGTGATGATGATGGCCCCGACGGTGTTCCGGCGCCACCAGAAGCGAGGGGGAGAGAGCCCCCCTCCTTCTCCTTCTTCCTTGACCTTCTCCCTAGATGGGAGAAGGGTTTCCCCTCTGGTCCATGGTCTCCATGGCGTGGGAGGGGCGAGAGTCCCTCCGAGATTGGATTTGTCTCTCTGTCTCTCTCTGTTTCTGCGCTCCCTAATTCTGCCCTTTCACCATTTCTTAAATTCTCGGAGATCCGTAACTCCGATTGGGCTGAAATTTTAACACGTTTTGTATCCGGATATTGTCTTTCTTGCGGCGAAAGAAGGGCACCAACCGCCTTATGGGTGGCCACGAGGGCCAGGGGCGCTCCTGACCCCCTCGGGCGCGCCCCCTGCCTCGTGGCCCCCTCGGGCATTGTCTCGCGTTGATTCTTCTTCCTAAAAATCACATATATTCCAAAAAAAATCTCCGTCGGTTTTTATCCCGTTTGGACTCCGCTTGATATGGATTTTCTGTGAAACAAAAACATGCAACAAACAGGAACTGGCACTGGGCACTGGATCAATATGTTAGTCCCAAAAATAGTATAAAAAGTTGCGAAAAGTATATGAAAGTTGTAGAATATTGGCATGGAACAATCAAAAATTATAGATACGACGGAGACGTATCAGCATCCCCAAGCTTAATTCTTGCTCGTCCTCGAGCAGGTAAATGATACAAAAATATAATTTTTGATGTGGAATGCTACCTAGCATAATATTGATCATTTATCTAATCATGGCATGAATATTAAGACACGAGTGATTCAAAGCAATAGTCTATCACTTGACATTAAGACAATAATACTTCAAGCATACTAACCAAGTAATTATGTCTTATCAAAATATCATAGCCAAAGAAAGCTCATCCCTACAAAATCATATAGTCTGGCTATGCTCCATCTTCACCACACAAAGCATTCAAATCATGCACAACCCCGATGACAAGCCGAGCAATTGGTTCATACTTTTTAATGCGCTTCAGCCTTTTCAACTCTCACGCAATACATGAGCACAAACCATGGACATAACACTATGGGTGGAATAGAATATGATGATGGAGGTTTGTGTGAAGAAGGTAAAAAGGGAGAAAGTCTCATATCGACGCGGCTAATCAACGGGCTATGGAGATGCCCATCAATTGATGTCAATGTGAGGAGTAGGGATTGCCATGCAACAGATGCACTAGAGCTATAAGTGTATGAAAGCTCAGACTGAAACTAAGTGGGTGTGCATCCAACTTGCTTGCTCATGAATACCTAGGGCATTTGAGGAAGCCCATCATTGGAATATACAAGCCAAGTTCTATAATGAAAATTCCCACTAGTATATGAAAGTGATAACTCAAGAGACTCTCTATATGAAGAACATGGTGCTACTCTGAAGCACAAGTGTGGTAAAAGGATAGTAACATTGCCCCTTCTCTCTTCTTCTCTCATTTTTTGTTGTTTCTTCTTCTTCTTCTTCTTCTTCTTCTTCTTCTTCTTCTTCTTCTTCTTCTTCTTCTTCTTTATTTTTTTGTTTTGGTGGGCCTCTTTGGCCTCTCTTTTTTATTTGGGCTTCTTTGGCCTCTTTCATTTATTTTTAAAGTACGGAGTCGCATCCCGACTTGTGGGGGAATCATAGTCTCCATCATCCTTTCCTCACTGGGGCAATGCTCTAATAATGATGATCATCACACTTCTATTTACTTACAACTCAATATTACAACTAGATACTAGAACAAAGATATGACTCTATATGAATGCCTCAGGCGGTTTACCGGGATGTGCAATGATCTAGCATAGCAATAACATCAAAAAACGGACAAGCCACGAAAACATCATGCTAGCTATCTTACGATCATGCAAAGCAATATGACAATAAATGCTCAAGTCATGTATATGATGATGATGAAAGTTGCATGGTAATATATCTCAGAATGGCTATGGAAATGCCATGATAGGTAGGTATGGTGGCTGTTTTGAGGAAGATATAAGGACGTTTATGTGTGATAGAGTGTATCGTATCACGGGGTTTGAATGCACTGGCGAAGTTTGCACCAACTCTCGAGGTGAGAAAGGGCAATGCACGGTACCGAAGAGGCTAGCAATGATGGAAGGGTGAGAGTGCGTATAATCCATGGACTCACATTAGTCATAAAGAACTCATATACTTATTGCAAAAGTTTATTAGCCCTCAAAGTAAAGTACTACTATGCATGCCCCTAGGGGGGTAGATTTGTAGGAAAAGACCATCGCTCGTCCCCGACTGCCACTCATAAGGAAGACAATCAATAAATACCTCATGCTCCAACGTCGTTACATAATGGTTCACCATACGTGCATGCTACGGGACTTGCAAACCTCAACACAAGTATTTCTCAATTTCACAATTACTCAACTAGCACGACTCTAATATCACCACCTTTATATCGCAAAACTATTGCAAGGAATCAAACATATCATATTCAGTGATCTACAAGTTTTATGTAGGATTTTATGACTAACCATGTGAATGACCAATTCCTGTCAACTCTCTAAATAGATATAAGTGAAGCAAGAGAGTTTAATTCTTTCTACAAAAGATATGCCCACGCCCTAACAAATATAAGTTAAGCAAAAGAGCATTCTACAAATGGCGGTTTTCTATGTGGAGAGAAACAGGCAATCCAAACTTCAAATGATATAAGCGAAGCAGATGAAGCATTCTATAAAGCCATACTCAAAAGATATAAGTGAAGTGCAATGAGAATTCTATAAATCAACCAAGGACTATCTCATACCAGCATGGTGCATAAAATAAAAGTGAAAACTAAATGCAAAAGATGCTCCAAGATTGCACATATCGCATGAACGAAACGCATCCGAAAACATACCGATACTTGTTGAAGAAAGATGGGATGCCTTCCGGGGCATCCCCAAGCTTAGATGCTTGAGTCTCCTTGAATATTTACTTGGGGTGCCTTGGGCATCCCCAAGCTTGAGCTCTTGTCTCTCCTCCTTATCCTCACATCGAGACATCCTCGATCTTCGAACACTTCATCCACACAAAACTTCAACAGAAAACTCGGTAAGATCCGTTAGTATAATAAAGCAAATCACTACTCTAAGTACTGTTGCAAACCAATTCGTATTTTGTTTTTGTATTGTAGCTACTGTAATATAACTTTTCCATGGCTTAATCCACTGATATAAATCGATAGTTTCATCAAAACACGCAAACTATGCATCAAAAACAGAATCTATCTTAAACAGGACAGTCTCTAGTAATCTGAACATTCACCATACTTCTGTTACTCCAAACATTCTACCAAAATTAGTAAAAATAAAAAAAATGTATATAAAGACAATGCAAAAGGTTTCAAAACCGTTTAACGTTCCAGTAAAAAATGTAAAATCGTGCACTACAGCCAAAGTTTCTGTCCTGCACCGCACAAACCAACAATCAATGTAAACATCCTAAAGGAAAACCTTGGCACATTATTTTTATTCTAAACTTTATAAAAGCACACAACAGAAATAAATGACTCTCTAAAACTACCGTGTTGTCTCCCTGGCAGCGCTTTCTTTAAAGCCATTAAGCTAGGCATATAGTGCTCAAGTAATGGATCCACCCGGATCCCAAGGTATATCAAAGCCAATTTGAATCAACAATGATTTGTAATTTAGTAGTGAGCAAAAAGTAACATATATCAAGCAATGACGAAGTCTAACTATCTTCCTATGCATCAGCATGTCATAAAAGAACAATTCATGCACACATAGTAAAGGCCAATGCATAGTATAAACAGTTTCTTGCAATTCTATCGTGTTGGAAACATAAAGAGGCGGAGATGTAGTTCCTCTCTCATAATAATTGCAAGTAGGAGCAGCAAGCACATGCATATTATAGTCATCAAAATTATCATGTGCAACGGTAAAAGGCAACCCATCAATATAATCCTTAATAAGTGCAAACTTCTCCGATATAGTGTAGTTGGGAGAATTCAAAAAGATAGTAGGACTATCATGCGTGGGTGCAATAGCAACAATTTCATGTTTAACATAAGGAACTATAGCAAGTTCATATCCATAAGCATAATTCATATTGGCATCTTGGACACACGCATAGCAAGCATCATCAAAAAGGGATATTTCAAGAGAATCAACGGGATCATAACAATCATCATAGGATTCATCCTTCGGTAAGCATGAAGGGAAATTAAACAATGTATGAGTTGAAGACTTACTATCATTAGAAGGTGGGCACGGGTTATCAATCCGCTCTTCCCCCTTTTGTTCTTCGCTCTCCTCGTCATCTTTTTCATCCAATGAGCTCACAGTTTCATCAATTCCTTCTTCCATAGACTCCTGCAAAATATTAGTCTCTTCTTGGACAGCGGAGACTCTCTCAATAAAATCATCAATGTCGGAATTGAATTCACAATTCTCATAGCAATATTTAAGGATAGCTAAATTTTCAGGTCTATAAACTGAATCATCAAAATTTTCACACTCTTTAAACAAAGATTCAATTTCATAAGCACCCATAAAAGCAACAAATTCTTCTATTTGTTCCACATCATAGTAATCATATATACCATTAGCATAAGATGCCAAGGTTTTATCATCATTAAATTTGCATGAAAAGGGAAGGTGTGGAGCCTTCATCCTAGAGTAACAAGTATAATCATATCTCAAGCATAGTTCCCGAGCATACCAATGCAACATATGAATTTGATCCCATAATAGTTTCCCTTTTTGATTCAAGAAATAATCCCTAAAGTATTCACGTTTATCCAACGTGTCTCCCATTACATAATTGAATGGGGTTTTCTCATGATTATCAAAGTAGTACATAATATTTTTCACATAACCAACATCGAGGGTTTTAGGAGGTTCCCCATCTCCATGAGTAGCAGGTACACCTAATTTTTTTGGTATTCCGTGTTCCATATCCATAACTAAAGATATAGAACAACTTAGAACAGCAAATAAAAATTACTTAGTGATAAAGCAAACAAGCACACACGAGAATATTCACCCCACGCTATTGGTCCCCGGCAACGGCGCAAGAAAAAGGCCTTGATAACCCACAAGTATAGGGGATCATTTGTAGCCTCTTTCGATAAGTAAGAGTGTCGAACCCAACAAGGAGCTAATGGTAGAACAAATATTCCCTCAAGTTCTATCGACCACCGATACAACTCTACGCACGCTTAACGTTCGCTTTACCTAGAACAAGTATGAAACTATAAGTACTTTGTAGGTGTTTTTGGATAGGTTTGCAAGAATATAAAGTGCACGTAAATAAAAAGTAGGGGATGTTTAGGTAAACAGGCAACAAAGTTAGTATAGCGAGTGTGGAAAAGTGGTAGTAGGAGTTGCGAAATTGTCCCTAAGCAATTGACTACTTTACTAGACCGATAGCAAGTTTTATGTGGGAGAGGCCACTGCTAGCATGTCATCCCTGACTTGGAATTCTATGCACTTATGATTGGAACTATTAGAAAGCATCCGCAACTACTAACGTTCATTAAGGTAAAACCCAACCATAGCATTAAGATATATTGGTCCCCCTTCAATCCCGTATGCATCAATTTCTATGCTAGGTTGAAGCTTCTGTCACTCTTGCCCTCCAATACATAGTCCTATCAACATACAACTAACCCTATGGTCTGATCCATGCACGCGCTCATATGATGGGCACCAAAGGACAGCAACATAACAACAAGCAAATTAAACCAATCATAGCAATTCACCAATTACCGATAGGACAACGAAAATCTACTTAGACATCATAGGATGGCAACACATCATTGGATAATAATATGAAGCATAAAGAACCATGTTCAAGTAGAGGGTAAATCGGGTTGCGGGAGAGTGGACCGTTGTAGATAGAGGGGGGAAGGTGATGGAGATGTTGGTGAATATGGCAGAGGTGTTGGTGTAGATTGCGGTGATGATGATGGCCCCGGCGGCGTTCCGGCGCCACCGGAAGCGAGGGGGAGAGAGCCCCCCTCCTTCTTCTTCTTCCTTGACCTTCTCCCTAGATGGGAGAAGGGTTTCCCCTCTGGTCCATGGTATCCATGGCGTGGGAGGGGCGAGAGCCCCTCCGAGATTGGATTTGTCTCTCTCTGTTTCTGCGCTCCCTGATTCTGCCCTTTCACCGTTTCTTAAATTTCCGGAGATCCGTAACTCCTATTGGGATGAAATTTTAACACGATTTGTATCCGGATATTGTCTTTCTTGCAGCGAAAGAAGGGCACCAACCACCTTACGGGGTGGCCACGAGGGCCAGGGCGCTCCTGACCCCCTGGGGCGCGCCCCCTGCCTCGTGGCCCCCTCGGGCATCGTCTCGCGTTGATTCTTCTTCCCAAAAATCACATATATTACAAAAAATCTCCATCAGTTTTTATCCCGTTTGGACTCCGTTTGATATGGGTTTTCTGCGAAACAAAAACATGCAACAAACAGGAACTGGCACTGTGCACTGGATCAATATGTTAGTCCCAAAAATAGTATAAAAAGTTGCCAAAAGTATATGAAAGTTGTAGAATATTGGCATGGAACAATCAAAAGTTATAGATACGACGGAGACGTATCAGACTTCATATCTCTCAATCTGGGAATTTGCTTGAAATATTAACTTCAACTCCTGGAACATCTCATATGCTCCATGACGTTCAAAACATCGTTAAAGTCCCGGTTCTAAGCCGTAAAGCATGGCACACTAAACTATCGAGTAGTCATCAGCTTTGCTCTGCCAGGTGTTCACAACATCTAGCGTTGCTCCTGCAGCGGGTTTGTCACCTAGCGGTGCTTCCAGGACGTAATTCTTCTGTGCGGCAATGAGGATAATCCTCAAGTTACGGACCCAGTCCGTGTAGTTTCTACCATCATCTTTCAACTTAGCTTTCTCTAGGAACGCATTAAAATTCAACGGAACAACAGCACGGGCCATCTATCTACAACAACATAGACATGCAAAATACTATGAGGTACTAAGTTCATGATAAATTAAAGTTCAATTAATCAAATTACTTAAGAACTCCCACTTAGATAGACATCTCTCTAATCATCTAAGTGATCACGTGATCCATATCAACTAAACCATGTCCGATCATCACGTGAGATGGAGTAGTTTTCAATGGTGAACATCACTATGTTGATCATATCTACTATATGATTCATGCTCGACCTTTCGGTCTCAGTGTTCCGAGGCTATATCTGCATAATCTAGGCTCGTCAAGTTTAACCCGAGTATTCTGCGTGTGCAAAACTGGCTTGGACCCGTTGTATGTGAACGTAGAGCTTATCACACCTGATCATCATGTGGTGTCTCGGCACGATGAACTGTAGCAACGGTGCATACTTAGGGAGAACACTTATACCTTGAAATTTAGGGAGAGATCATCTTATAATGCTACTGCCGAACTAAGCAAAATAAGATGCATAAAGGATAAACATCACATGCAATCAATATAAGTGATATGATATGGCCATCATCATCTTGTGCCTTTGATCTCCATCTCCAAAGCACCGTCATGATCACCATCGTCACCGGCTTGACACCTTGATCTCCATCAAAGCACCGTTGTCACCTCGCCAACTATTGCTTCTACGACTATCGCTACCACTTAGTGATAAAGTAAAGCAATTACATGGCAATTGCATTTCATACAATAAAGTGACAACCATATGGCTCCTGCCAGTTGCTGATAACTGTGTTACAAAACATGATCTTCTCATACAATAAAATTTAGCATCATGTCTTGAACATATCACATCACAACATGCCCTGCAAAAACAAGTTAGGCGTCCTCTACTTTGTTGTTGCAAGTTTTACATGGCTGCTACGGGCTGAGCAAGAACCGTTCTTACCTACGCATCAAAAACCACAACGCAGTATAGTGATTGCTTTTTTATCTTCAGAAAGAACCCTGTTCATTGAATCTGATTCAACTAAAGTTGGAGAAACTGACACCCATCAGCCACCTGCGTGCGAAGCACGTCGGTAGAACCAGTCTCGCGTAAGCATACGCGTAATGTCGGTCTGGGCCGCTTCATCCAACAATACCGCCGAATCAAGAATCAACTAGTGACGGCAAGCAATATGTATATACCCACGCCCACAACTTCTTTGTGTTCTACTCGTGCATATAACATCTACGCATAAACCTGGCTCGGATGCCACTGTTGGGGAACTCAGTAATTTCAAAAAAATTCCTACGCGCACGCAAGATCATGGTGATGCATAGCAACGAGAGGGGAGAGTGTTGTCTACGTACCCACGTAGACCATAAGCGGAAGCGTTATGACAACGCAGTTCACGTAGTCGTACGTCTTCATTATTGACCGATCCTAGTACCGAAAGTACGGCACCTCCGCGATCTGCACACATTCGGCTCGGTGACGTCCCACGAACTCACGATCCAGTAGAGTGTCGGGGGAGAGCTTCGTCAGCACGACGGCGTGATGACGGTGATGATGATGCTACCGGAATAGGGCTTCGCCTAAGCACTGCTATGATATGACCGAGGTGGATTATGGTTGAGGGGGGGCACCACACACGGCTGGAAACAATCAACTTGTGTGTCCTAGGATGCCCCCTGCCCCGGTATATAAAGGAGCAAGGGAGGAGGACGGCCGGCCCTAGTGGTGCGCCAAGGGAGGAGGAATCCTCCTCCTAGTTGGAGTAGGACACCTCCTTTCCTAGTCCTACTAGGAGGAGAAGGGGAAGGAAGGAAGGGAGAGGAAGAGGAGACGGAAAGGGGGGGGCGCCCCCCTCCCTAGTCCAATTCGGACTCCCTATAGGGAGGGGGCGCGGATGCCCCTTGTGGGCTACCTCCCCTCTTCCCTGTGGCCCATGAAGGCCCAACTCCCCCCCCCCCCCGAGGGGGGGGGGGTCCGGTAACCCTCCAGCACTCTGGTTTTCTCCGAAATCACCCGAAACACTTCCGGTGTCCGAATATAGCCGTCCAATATATCAATCTTTATGTCCCAACCATTTCAAGACTCCTCGTCATGTCCATTATCATATCCGGGACTCCGAACTACCTTCGGTACATCAAAACACATAAACTCATAATACCGATCGTCACCGAACATTAACCGTGCGGACCCTACGGGTTCAAGAACTATGTAGACATGACCGAGACACATCTCCGGTCAATAACCAATAGCGGAACCTGGATGTTCATATTGGCTCCCACATATTCTACGAAGATCTTTATCGGTCAAACTACATAACGATATACGGTGTTCCCTTTGTCATCGATATGTTACTTGCTCGAGATTCGATCGTCGGTATCTCAATACCTAGTTCAATCTCGTTACCGGCAAGTCTCTTTACTCGTTCTGTAATGCATCATCCCGCAACTAACTCATTAGTCACATTGCTTGCAAGGCTTATAGTGATGTGCATTACTGAGAGGGCCTAGAGATACCTCTCCGATACTCGGAGTGACAAATCCTAATCTCGATCTATGCCAACTCAACAAACACCATTGGAGACACCTGTAGAGCATCTTTATAGTCACCCAGTTACGTTGTGACATTTGATAGCACACTAAGTGTTCCTCCGGTATTCGGGAGTTGCATGATCTCATAGTCATAGGAACATGTATAAGTTATGGAGAAAGCAATAGCAACAAACTAAACGATCATCGTGTTAAGCTAACGGATGGGTCAATTCAATCAAATCATTCTCTAATGATGTGATCCTGTTAATCAAGTGACAACTCATGTCTATGGTTAGGAAACATAACCATCATTGATTCAACGAGCTAGTCAAGTAGAGGCAAACTAGTGACACTCTGTTTGTCTATGTATTCACACATGTACTAAGTTTCCGGTTAATACAATTCTAGCATGAATAATAAACATTTATCATGATATAAGGAAATATAAATAACAACTTTATTATTGCCTCTAGGGCATATTTCCTTCACACCAGGGGGCCCACACCCTGTCCACGAGGGTGGGGGCGCGCCCTCCTATCTCGTGGGCCCCCCTGAGGCTCCACCGAACTCAACTCCAACTCTATATATTCATGTTCGGGGAGAAAAAAATAAAGGAGAAGGATTCATCGCGTTTTACGATACGGAGCCGCTCTCAAGCCCTAATCTCTCTCGGGAGGGCTGATCTGAGTCTGTTTGGGGCTCCGGAGAGGGGAATCCGTCGCCATCGTGATCATCAACCTTCCTCCATCACTTTCATGATGCTCACCTCCGTGCTTGAGTAATTCCATCGTAGGCTTGCTGGACGGTGATGGGTTGGATGAGATTTATCATGTAATCGAGTTAGTTTTGTTAGGGTTTGATCCCTAGTATCCATTATGTTCCGAGATTGATGTTGCTATGACTTTTCTATGCTTAATGCTTGTCACTAGGGCCCGAGTGCCATGATTTCAGATCTGAACCTATTATGTTTTCATTAATATATGTGAGTTCTTGATCCTATTTTGCAAGTCAATAGTCACCTACTATGTGTTATGATTCGGTAACCCTGAAGTGACAATAATCGGGACCACTCCCGGTGATGACTATAGTTTGAGGAGTCCATGTATTCACTAAGTGTTAATGCTTTGTTCTGGTACTCTATTAAAAGTAGGCCTTAATATCCCTTAGTTTCCGATAGGACCCCGCTGCCACGGGAGGGTAGGACAAAAGATGTCATGCAAGTTCTTTTCCATAAGCACGTATGACTATATTCGAAATACATGCCTACATTACATTGATGAACTGGAGCTAGTTCTGTGTCACCCTATGTTATAACTGTTGCATGAGGAATCACATCTGACATAATTATCCATCACTGATCCATTGCCTACGAGCTTTTCACATATTGATCTTTGCTTAGTTACTTTTCCGTTGCCACTGTTATAATCACTACAAAAACTACTATTATTAGTTTTGCCACCGTTACCGTTACTTCCATATTACTTTGCTACTAAATACTTTGCTACAGATATTAAGTCTTTCAGGTGCGGTTGAATTGACAACTCAACTGTTAATGCTTGAGAATATTCTTTGGCTCCCCTTGTGTCGAATCAATAAATTTGGGTTGAATACTCTACCCTCGAAAACGGTTGCGATCCCCTATACTTGTGGGTTATCAGTGGCCAAAACGGAAGTGAAGGTAACAACCCACACAAGTGGCCCTTTGGGAAAGCAGGCCTGCATCCTAATGGCGCTGATGATCTAGATGTCACTTCATGGAGTCCTCTAAAGAATGCTTCATCTCAAGAGGGAGAGGATAAAGCCCAAAGCAGTAAAGCTAAGAAACTAGACTTTGGCACAGGGCCAGTGCATGCAATTGAGCAAGAAACTGAGGATCCATGGGACACCTGTGAGAACAATTTGCATGGAGATGCAACTGGCATGTTGGGTAGAACAAGAATGGGCTACCAGCTCCACCTCCTCCTCTTGAATATGTGAGACCACGGGGTAGAAAGAAACTTAAGAAGGGTACTTCACCCTATAAATCTAAGAATTTTGATGATAAATTGGTGGGCTCCGGGATCGAGCCAGCAGTAATGATTGTTCTTTGCTGGAATTCTCGTGGGATTGGCGGCGAGCGATGGTTCGAGAGCTTTGCACTTTAATGCAACAGTCCACCACTACTATCCTTTGTATATTGAAACTTAGTTAAGCAAAGTGAGAGTAGAAAGTATGGCTAGTTATTGGTTTTGATAGTAGTTATGCAGATGCAAGCTCCTAGAAGTGGTGGTATTGGTGTGTTCTGGAACAACGAAATAAAAATACTTCCTCCAAAGAAAGCTCTTCCTTGAATTTACTTTATTTTTATCCTTTTTCGAACTCCAACCAAAGTAGGATTCGAACCTACGACCAGTCAGTTAACAACCGACCGCTCTACCACTGAGCTACTGAGGAACAAGGGAGGATTCGACCTCCTAAGTTCAACTCCCGCTCTAAACCCATGAACAATATGAGTTTGAAGCTTCTTTCGTAACTCCCATAATTTATTCGTAGTGGCTCATCCATTAGTATTCCCATAAGAAATCCATTCTAGAAAAAATACAATTAGATCCATGTTAATTATCCTCAACTTTAATACAACTTTAGAAGAAAGTTGAACTAAAGTTACGACAATTAATATGGATCGGAGGGAGTAGAAATTTTGGGGTACTCATATTATCATGTTGATCTATCATTCACTGATTTAGGTACTTGATACTTCTCAAATGCATCTATAATTTTTTATTGTTTCATGCTATATTTATATCATTTTGGTGCAGTTCCGGCACCAATTTATACTTATTTTCTGGACTAACGTATTAATTCAGCGCCCAATGCCAGTTGTTTTCTACTTTTTTGAACTTTTCATGAAAAACAATATTATCGGCCTCAAACCAATCCAGTGAAAAATCAGCGATAATGTGAAGTCCATAAGCTTCCGAGGGAAACCGACATAGGCAAACTCCTTTTTTTACATCATTTCAACTTCAAACTTTTATATGTTTAATACACACCATTGGAAGTCCCATGCTCAAATTTGGCTGCTTTTTTATTTAGTATGTTATTTTTAAAGCATTAACTAGTTTTCCGGCCATTAAAAGGGGCAAAACACTCTTCGGTTTCAAATAATGTGCAAACGAGCTCGGAGATGGATTAAACTTGGCATGGTGTCTTCATAGGACCCATGTAGGGCGTGGTAAAAATTTCAGGGCGTTACATGGAAAACCAGAATCACTTTGTGAACAAACCGAACACTCTTCGGTGAGGTATGAGGGTTTAGAACGAATACCACCGCCTTCCACAGAAAACTTTTTTTACATCATTTCATCTTCAAACTTTTTCTATGTCTACTACACACCATTGGAAGTCTCGTTCTCAAAAGTGGACACTTTTGGGTTGGTATGCTGCTTTTAAAGCATTAACTGGTTTTCTAGCCATTAAAAGGGCAAAACGCTCTCTGATGTCAAATAACATGCAAATAAGCTCAGAAATGGATGAAACTTGACATGGTGTCTTCATAGGACACCTGTAGGGCGATAGAAATTTGAGGGCGTTACAGGGAAAATTGGATACAAATTGAACACTCTCTGGCAAAGTATCAGGTTTCGAACGAATACCACCAACTTCCACGAACAACTCTTTTTTTCATCATTTTAACTTCATTTTTTCTATGTTTAATACTCCCTCTTTCCCAAAATATAAGGTGTGATTGACTTTGCACGATATTTGACGCACGAGTTTTACCACTAATATATATTAAAATCCATGGATTGACATATATGAATGGCATTGTCGTATTTGACTTGCAAAATAATTTTATTTCATATGTATGTATACTAATTTTTTATCATATAATACATGAAAATTATAGTCAAAATTGTGCAATAAAGACCAAAAAAAATCAACTGACGCCTTATATTTTGGGAAGGAGGGAGTACACACCATTGGAAGTCCCATGCTCAAATTTAGATACTTTTTAGTTGGTTTGCTATTTTAAAAGCATTAACTGATTTTTCAGCCATTAAAAAGGGCAAAATGCTCTTCGGTTTCAAATAACGTGCAAAAGAGTTCGGAAATAGATGAAACTTGGCATGTTGTCTTCATAGGATCACTTTAGAGTTTGGTAAAAATTTGATAGCGTTAAGGTAAAATTTGATGCACTTCAAATACAAGCCGAACACTCTCCAGGGAAGTGTCAGGGTTTTGAAAGGAAAGTGCCGCCTACCACACGGAACTCTATTTTTTTACACATTTCAACTTAAAAAAAATTATATATTTAATACACACCACTAATTTTAGACTAATCTGATTTTAGTAAATATGACCTTTCAAGTATTTTCCTGACTTACTATATATGTGACGGACGCTTTAGTGTACCCATCACTGCTTACTTTCTAGAAATTTTGGGAGAAATTGACGCATGTCATCGAAATATTGATGTGGCAACAAATTTTTGGCTCGCCAGTGGTGCATGGCAAACTAGTGGCGGGCTTGAGTTTGTCACTCGCCACTGCTGGTTTTATGATCCCACAGGTAAATTTGTAAAAAATTACGAGTGGCGGGTGGTTATGTTTGCCCGCCACTGCTATCCACACAGGAGTGGCTGGCGACACTTTTTACCCCCATTGCTACTTGATGGATAGGGTTCCATCTTATCTGACCGGCTTGCCCAGTACTCGCAAGAAAGCGGTCCCAAGCTCACTTCTCAGAAATCCAGGTATTTACATCTGCAAAGGACCTGTTGCGCGCTGCTTGTGCTAAGTCACCCACTACATTCTCAATGGCAACTGCTCAGTGACAGGTACCTATCCTCCCCTGGCTCTAATTTGAGCCCACCTAAATATTTTTTCAGTAGTGGCTATTTGGTCAGCAAGGAGGAAGGCAATACATGAGGATGTATTGCAAAGCCCATGATCAACCCATTGTTCATCAATAACTATATTGAAGAAATTAAAGTTGCTAAGAAAATTCACAATCCCTTGAACGTTGTATGGACGACACCTACTTGGATGCTTCAGCCATGGTGTATAGAGGCACGTCTGACCCAACTCGGCTGAAGCAATTGCATGTCAAGAAGGCCTTTGCTTAGCAAAAGATTTCGCACAACAGAAGATTCACATTACCTCGGATTGCAAAGTTATAATTGACGATATCAAGAATGGGGGTATGTGATTTCATGCAGCCATCACGAAGGAGATCGGGCAGTGGTCTGATCCTTTTCAGAATGTCTTTTTAGCCATAAGCGGCGTAATAATAACTATGAAGCTCAATACATAGCTAGTTCACGAGTTCTTTGAGTTTGGGACGCCATGTGTGGATTGGAATTCGCTTCAACACCGTGTCTATTCCTGTAAACATTTCAGTCGATTAATAAAGCTTAGCGATGCCGCCTCAAAAAAAGTGTATGCATGCAGTGCGCCACCTTTTTCGTTGTCATTCCCCTCGAGTTAGGGTTTCTGTTCTTCATGGTACCGATTCCAGCCAACGTCGAGTTTCCTCCCAACCTTTCGCCATCTCCTGCAGGACTAGTTCAAACTGATTAAGGGACGACCTAGTGTCGTTTCCTGGTCTTGTCTAGCTTACTCGGGTTCCCCATGGCCCGGTAGATTGATCTTCGGGCTAGGATAACCAATGGAGAAGGAAGCGTTTGGATCGGGAGAAGTCTTGAGTGACGTCGAAGCAATGATGAAAGAACTCATTTGACGGAGGAGAATCAAGATGTTGTTGTAGAGCAGGAGGAAGCACTGCCGGTGGCTACAACATGTTGGATGGCCATCGTCGGGGTTTGTGATAGTCTGGCTTAATAGGGATGATAGACTACTCATATCAATAAGGAATTCCTTCTTTTTCGGAAGACCATTCGGACAGAACTCCAAAGTTAAGCGTGCTTAGCTTGAAGTAGTTTTAGGATGGGTAACCGACCGGAAAGTTGCTCCTGGGCGCGCACGAGTGAGGACAAAGTGTGCAGAAAAGACTAGTATTGATTTGTGAGGCCAGTCTAGATACCGCCAAGAGTAACAACCACCGATGGCTGTGTCCGGGGCGTTACAAGTTGGTATCAGAGCCGACCCTCACGGTTACACGGATGTTTGCGGATAGGTGTGCGGTCATGTTGTTCATGATGTTTGTGACCCGTTGAGTGGGGGTGTATGTGATAGTCTACCTTAATAGGGATGATAGACTACTCATATCAATAAGGAATTTCTTCTTTTCCGGAAACCCATTCGGACAGAACTTTAAAGTTAAGCGTTCTCAGCTTGGAGTAGTTTCAAGATAGGTGACCGACCGAAAAGTTGCTCCTGGGTGCGCACAAGTGAGCACAAAGTGTGCAGAAAGGACTAGTATTGATTTGTGGGGCCAGTCTAGATCCCGCCATGAATAACGACCACCGATGGGTGTGTCCGGGGCGTTACAGGGTTCCCACGGCTAAACCCTATAGCCAACCTTGGTCCTACAAGAACATGCGGGTAGCCTAGGATCTTGTGCAGGATGTGAAGCCTTGCCCGCTGTCTGATAATTTGTATACGACTCAGTTTTCGTGTCTGGGTGATTGGGAGAGTCATTGAAGAGGACCCCTGGACTTTTTGGGAAACACTGTTATTCTTGCACCTTATGATGGCTTCACCAAACCCTATTGGATGAAGTTAGATCTGTTGATATGGATTCAAATACATGATCTTCCACATGGGTACACACAAATTGCTGAAATCCTTTGTAGGGAAAGTGGGAGAATTTGTTTTTGCAGCGCTGTTTCCCAAGATTTTTTTTGGCGGGTGTGTTTCCCAAGATTTTGAGGGCAACTTCTTCAGGGTTAAGAGTCAAGATTGATGTCAAGAAACCTCTAAAGAAAGTTGCATCTCTTGTTCATAATCCAAGTGTACAAGGAGCATGGTGTTGGGCATATAATATAAGTTGATAATCCTTGTCTCTATGAGTTGATCATCGAGCTTGAGTGGTTATAGCGTGTAGCCTGTAGTAAGGAATGATGGTGATTTACACACATAGCACGTGAAATATCAGAGAAGATGCATAATTTTGAGAGTGCCGAGATAAATTTTGAGCGAAGGACCACCAATGGTGAAGCCCATTCCTTAGCTACCTGTATGAGACAGCTGGTCGGCTTCTTTGGATTAACCACCCACCTGAGACGTTCAAATTCCTGTAGCCATAAGAAACACTTAAATGCATGGAACAAGATGAGTTGTCAAAAAAAAAAAGAATACTGATAAGTATGATATGGTAACCCAAAGGCCGAATTCTTCCTGTAAGTTAGCTTCTGTTCTATTTACAGCTTTCCTACCATACTTGCAAACATTTACGGTGTGCTCTCAACATTTCGTTCTCCAAGCAAAGCTTCTGGGGGTGCCAAGAACTAGGGCCGACTACAATCTGGAAACATGTATTGACGCATGTTACCCACATCAGTTGAGAATGCAGCTAGAAATAGATTTTGCGCATACTGCTACAAACACCTGGATACTCAAAAGAATACTTTAGAAATTCTCAGACTGGTTAAGACAGAGTAGCATGCCCAGTTACCCACGTATGTATCATGTGGCTCCAAGCCAAAATTTACTGCCAACCATAACAATGGTGGCTTCTGTTCTCTCACTCTCCCCTTTTATCATTGGCTCTTTATTTGCTTATTCCAAAGTAGGTAAATGGACAAATATTTACTCATGCCAATTGATATTTGTAGCAGGCATCCTCGCACTATCTGGTTAATCGCATGTCTTCAGGCTTCATCCGGAGTATTTATCATTAGAGTGTCCCAGTTTATACCTAAAACTCTATAGCAAAAAAATATGCTGAGAAAATACAAAAGCATGTTACGGCAACCAAATGGAAATTTCAGAATTTATACCAGATTGTATGCTGAGTACTAGTTATTTAGTTCGCCAAATCTATACTTTTAGAAGAAAAGAAGGCATGTTATACTAAGGAATAATACGAACATAAGGTGCTTTTTAACCCCATATTCCAGTTCCAGATGGGCTTCGCTACAAGAATACAGGGTCATATTTTCCTAGTTCCTGAAACCATTCTATCATGAGATGGGGAAACAAGAACAAACAGAGTACTTCAGATGATTAAGGGCGGTAGAGAAGGGGTTTATCGTCAGTACCGTCTCAAAACCAGGAGTACAGAAATTATTCTGAACAGACTGCAGACCTACGAGATGAGTGCTGCCAACCTCTCCTGAGTCCTGACATGATAACATGCTATGATAGAAACCACGGGTTAGGTAAATCAAAAGCAACATAATCGTTCACCTGAGCATATAAAAGAGGTCAACTTGGGTGTGGCGCCAAAATAAAATGACCATTTGTTATGTTTAGCAGTTACTATTAACCATGAAAATGAGGCCTGATATAATCTCAACTTCACCTGACAAGCTAGAAGGCATATTCACTCCACACAAACTCTCTCTGAATCAGCTTACAGACACATCCCGAAACAGAAATTACTATGAACTGCTAGGTCAAAATGTATACAAAAATGTGAATATCACTTGAAGAGTTGATAATAAATGAAGCTTCTCCGTCTTACAGCAAATACATTATCAAGAGATATACTACCTCGCGTCCCAGCAATACAGTTATCATACATACTAATCTTGTAGGTCAACAGAAATAAAACAATTCTGGCAGTAGTTAATTTGCTAGGTTGCACTATTAATTCCAGACATGAAGAGGAACGGATTTTTCATTTCAGTCAGATGAACTCAACACCATAATCAATTTATGAGGTTAGTTACACCATGACAAGCTCAGTCGAAACCAAACTTGGGTTCTCCTGTTGCAGAGCATACATCTTGTCGGTCATTCCTTCCTTCCGATAAGCTTCCAACAAGATGGAGTATGTGATGGCATCTGCTTCACACTGCATATGCTTCATGTGCCTGAAGACCCTCTCCATTTCCATCAGATCCTCCGCTTTCGCACATGCCGCAAGAACAGAGTTGTGGAAAGACGTATTCGCCGGTACATCGAGCCTCTCAGCAAGCTTTACCATGCCTACCACCTTGTGGAAAAGGGCTGCATTGCTGAACCCGTTTATTAGACAACAGAAGGTCTTTGTATCTGGCTTCATCCCCTCTGAGCGCATCTGGTTAAATGTGTCCTCCATGTTTTTGGCATCACCTGCCACAGCAAATGCCTCGATCACATTGTTGTATGTAGCAGTCGTCCATGGAAATGCTAGCCTGCGCATGTATTCCATCACCGCAGACATCTTGTCATACATCCGCTTCTTCCCGTAAGCACCAATGAGAATGTTGAACGTCCGAGTCTCTGGCTCGATCCCATAGCCTCGGAATTTCTCGTACCACTTCTCCATCAGCTCAACCTGGCCACTGTTCCCAAACAGGCTTAGGATAATGTTCATGGTCCAGACATCCGGTTTACAATTTGCACTTTCGAGCATCGCAGAGAGTAGCTTCTCCATATCGTCCAGCCTTCCTGCTCTGCAGTAGCCACTGAGAACAATGTTCTGCGTGACCGTGTTGGGTGTCACGGAGCGCTCAGCCATCTCTTTGTACATAGCATCGACGAGGTCGAACCTTGAGGCGTCGACGAAGGCCTTGATGAGGATGCTATAAGTGTAGACATCAGGCTGGCACAGCGGGGCGGCCTTCATGTCTTCGAGAAGCTTGAGTGCCTCGTCTAGGAGGCCGTTCCGGCAGTAGGCCCCGATCAAGGCCGTGTAAAGCTCGGGAGTTGGCTGGCATCCTTGCTGCTGCATCTCGGTGAAAAGGTCTTGTGCTAGAGAAGGCTGGCCTGATCTCCCCAGCAACAGGAGGAGTTTCATGTAGGTGCCCTCTTTGGGATAGTAGAAAGTTTGCTCCTTGAGCATCTCGAAGACCTACACATATTTATTCATTTTTCGGAAATCAAATCAGTTGGTAATTCCTAAAATGGTGCGACGCAAAGTAAAAGGGAAATTACAAATTTATAAGGAAATTTTGATTGGTATAGCTGGTTGGTGACTGTTACCTGAAGCGCCTCCCGCCAGTTCTTGGCGGCGATGCGGTCGGCGAGGGCCTCGGTGACTGTGCAGGCCCAGGCCTTGGCATCGGCGCGCGCGTCGAGCCTCTTCTGGACGTTCTTGATAGGGGTGCGAGCGCGGCCCCTCCTCCCGGACTGGGATTGGGACTCGGCCGCCGCCGGGAACTCCCCCGCCCTCCAGTGCCTCTGGCGCCCTCCCCCCTCCGGGTCCTCCCCCGCCTTCCAGTGCCTCTGGCGCCCTCTCCCCTCCGGGTCTTCCCCCTTGGACGGTGGAGGTGGGGGCGGGCGCTCCGTGGTCCGGGGTCTCCGGCGCTGCTGCGTGCCGGAGGAGGGGGAGGTGGTGGGGAATGGGAACTCGCCGGCCTTCCAGTGTCGGCGGCGAGTATTAGTGTCGGAGGTGTCAGCGGCGGCGGTGACCAGGCGGGGCCGGAAGGTGGCGTTGGCGGCGCCGGCTAGCGCCATGGAGGTGGAGTTGGCAGGCAATGCGGAGGCGAACGCGCTGAGAAGAAGGTAAGATAGAGCTAGTGGAGATAATTCCAAAAGAGACTAGTGACAAAAAAATATCGAATTCCTCATTTATTCTGAATCCAAACAGTCTAGTGGAAAATGAATCCTATCTATTTTGTAGATAAAAAATCGTTTCTTTGAAAACAAACATTTTATTTCTGAATCCTGAAAGACTTGTGACAGATAAACACCTTTCTTTCAAGTACTACCTTCATCGATTCTAAAAAAAGTACTATCTTCATCCGGGTTTGTTAGTTCTCTCGCATTTTGGGTCAAATTTTAACATAGATTTAACTAGCACAATATGATTTATATGCAACAAAAATTATATCATTGTAAACTTCTTTCAAATAAGAATCTACCAATGTAATTTTGTAGCATATAACTTATATTTTGTTAATCAAATCTAAAGTCAAAGTTTAGCACAAAATACAAAAAGGACTAATAAACCAACTAAGGTCAAAGTTTAGCACAAAATACGAAAGTCACTAGTAACCCAGACGGAGGTAGTAATCATTTTATCTCTGAAACAATCACAGAATCATTTTAACACCAGAAGGATAGCTATCCTTATTGGTCACAAACAATGATCAAAGTCACACATGACAAGAATTCTTCCTTTACCTGATACATCACTCTATTCTAGGCTGAAAATTTCAGATTCAGACGCCAGAAACACACACTGACAGGTGACAACCACCCACGAAACATTTTTTTTTCTTTTTCTTTGATTTATACTCTTGGTGTGTACAATACGATAGTAGAGATAAGAGAAGTCTGTAGCTCATACCAGCAACCACACCAGCTGAGAGCCTTTCAGACCGTTTTACAAGCTAGTTCTGTACATCCTTGAGCCGTCATACACACCACTGTACATTCCATTCCATGTATCAACAAATGCAAAAATCCCCGCTCCGAGGGGTGAAAAATAAAAATCGATCAATCTGTTACGTATTCAGAAGAATTCTCCACCATGTTCTTCCGCGCGCTGGTATCTCTCTCTATCTTTATATCTCCAAAAGATGTTTAGGGTTTCCTTCTTTCTTTACCTCATTTGGACGAAAATGGACGACTCTTTGGCCGAGGGGGCCTCTCCTCATGCTCAGGGGCATCACTCTTCTCGATGCTGTTCTTGCCCCTCAATGGCACGGTTTCAGTATTCTCAGAGATCCGGTTCTGTCGTGGTCTTCGTTCCTGCAAATCCAGTCACTTGCATGTTCAACTTTTGTGATTGTGCATATGTAGGCAATAAGCATCAAATTCAAAACCAAGCTAAACAATCCTCTCTAAGCCAAATGGAGCCGGTAGAGCAAGCATATAGGATAACCAAATAAGATGGCATCAATGGCAGCACATCAGTCCAGCACAAGTATATACTGTGCAATGACCAATTGATCATACAATGAATGAAAATAGCAGGAAAATGCATGATTTCCAGGTAAACCAATAATCATATGTGAATGGTGTTCTTTTGTGAATCAAACCTCTTGAGGTATGGTTTCGCTAGAATCCAACATCCGGACGACCTGATCCATCCTTGGTCTCTTTTCAGCATTCAGATCGATACACCGCAGAGCTGTCAAAAGGGCACGTTTGAGTTCCTTTGTCGATGGTCTTCTCTCAAGGTGTGGATCCACCACTTCGTCAGACCGTCTGTTGGCGACCATCAATTTAAGCCAATCGACTAGGTTTACCTACAGGTAAATAGCAACAGCAGTGTGTTAGAAAGAGATGAAGGGCACTGAGTTGCCTGGTAACAGAAGAGATTGAAAAATGAGTAAAAAGAAGAGATGAAGACAACAATTAGGGATCTCAAACATAACAGAAGAGATTTTGCAAGTATTACCTCACTTGGGGGGCGATCATAGTCAATTGGATCTCTACCTGTAATAACTTCCAATAAAAGAACCCCAAAGCTGTAGACATCACTCTTCTCATTCAAAAGCCCACTGTTAGCATACTCAGGCGCAACATAGCTGCATAACAAGAATATAATAGTTATTGAGTGAAACTAATTGTTAGCATCCACAACTAATCTCTCGAATTATAATGGATAAATTTTGGAGGAAATGAAAACAGAAACTGACTCATATATACCATGGCATGAAAAACTTACCCAAAGGTACCCATAACTCGAGTAGCAATATGACTTTTACCAGCACCAAGCATCTTGGCCAAACCAAAGTCAGATATTTTGGCATTAAACTCATCGTCGATCAAGATATTGCTGGCCTTGATGTCACGATGCACAACCTTTGGTTCAAGTGCCTCATGTAAGTATGCAAGGCTGCAGGCAAATGTGGAGTCTGTATCAAATTGATGTTTCCAAGAGCCCCAAGGCTATAGGTAAAATTAAGAACAATATCGAATGACTGAACAGAACACCACCATGTTATTCAAAAAAAGAAGAGCACTAGTTACTTGCAACAACAAAAAGAAGCACTACTTAAAGCCATTGTGATACAGTACCGACAAGGACTGGCTAAAAATTTGTGTAGTCTCAACCTTCACTGTAATCATATTTCAGGGCTGATCCAAATCCAAACTTGTTTCTGTTCACAACAGTATATACTATAATTTCTAGCGGCTAATAACTTGGTACGATAGTTAAACCCAGATGCCATTATGCCTGAAACATGTGCCGATGTGCATCAATCAGAATGATCATTTGTTAGCTCTTGCACACTATCACGTGATGAACAGAATTTTGGAAGTACAGAGATCCTAAGAAAAGAATGAGTTTAGTGAAGGAGCTACTCGCGCCTTTGCAGTCCCCAGAAGAACTTTCATGCGAGCTAACCAAGTGAGAGAGCTGTACTGGGACAATTCTCCGTGGAGCCAACTTTCAAGATTCCCGTTGTTAACAAACTCGTATACAAGCATCCTGGTTATGCAAACACATCAAGCAATTCATGTTATGACTTTCTTGTTTATTTGATGCTAAAACAATAGAAACATAACAGGCTATGCTTTAGAGAAAAAATGGAAGAAGAAAAAAAAATGATGACATATTCTGACCTCTGGGTACCCTCAACACAATATCCCAAAAGCCGGACCAAATTCTTGTGGCGAACATTACCAATTGCCTCAACTTCCACTCTGAATTCCCGCTCGGCCTGCCCTCTGCACAAAGTCAAGCAATTCTTGTATAAGCAGAAAGGAGGTGACACAATAAACTTTCCAGCCAAAAAGTCAACACAATAAACCCATAGACATCCATTTCGTCACCGAAATATCGTTATAGGAAAACTCACAAATTGTTAAGGATTTTCTTGACAGCGACTGGGGTGCCATTTGATAATCTGCCACGGTACACAACACCATATCCACCCTCACCAATTACGTTGTCCTTTGCAAAATGGTCGGTTGCAACATCTAGATCTCTGAGAGTGAACCAATGGCCCCAACCAAGGTAAGAAAACTCAGGTAGGCCGTCCAATGGCGCAGAATCGGCAGTAGCATGTACGGAAGGCTGTTCACAGACAGAAACAGATTGAATTCCATCACAGCCATCAGTGTGAACTAAAGAACCTGAAAGATTGTTCTCTTCTCTATGCCTCGAATTGTCCTCCTGCACCAATTGAACTGCATCTTTATCCATTGATTCAACAGGCCCATTCTCAATGGCGAGTAGAAGCCCATCATGTACAACATAATCATTGGGTGAAAATTGGTCAGCCACCCTGACTTCTGTGATGTCCTTGAATGCAGAAGGTATCTGGGTCATGGGAAGCTCCTTGAATGCCTTTCGTGACCGTCTGATCCAGGTTTGGATGGTTAGGCATATCACAAGGATAAGAAGAATACCCAGGAGGGATGCTCCAACAGCGATCCCAATCACAACCCAAAGTTTAAGCCCAAAGACGATTGTTTTCTCATGAAGTGATTCTGTGAGCGTGGAATTTGATGACATCTTGTGATCATCAAGCACCTGCGTTCAAAGGATAAGAAGGTGTTAGTGACAGATGCAAAGAAACACTTGCCTATATTAACTTGATTGCTTGGTCTGTGGACACTTAATATCATCTGTCTCAAACTGTTTGCAGCGTTCCCACGGAGGTAATAAACCTACCCTAATACGTATAAAAGAAATGGTGGAACTGTTTGCTGATTTGGGAATTAATGAGAAAGCTACATTGCAACCACCAAGCTGAAGACCAGGCAAAGGTGGCGTGCTCCGCGTGCAATTAGAGGGTCGGCAAATGCAAATTAAGTTTGCACACGAATGTACTAGCTTCAAACCAGTATTACTTATGCAGAAAGAACAACAGAGTGACATGTGGCCAAGATCAAGTGAAGCGGACTGACGTGCCAACCACCATTCCCATACCTAGAGCTTACTTGCTGTTGAAAATTAAGTATGTCCAATCCAAGAGCTACAGGCTTAAACAAGTAAAGAGGTATGAAGACACGAGTTCTTGAGACATCCTGATGCGTTTCACACTAGAGCAGAGAAATAAGTAGAAATTGAACATCAGGCCTACCCGCCCTTTGATTATGGATGGATACCACATATAGATGTAGCATCTCTCCACAGAAACAGAAAATTGGGCACGGTTCAGGGAACCGACAAAGCAGCTAGCTGCACGCAAGCTAAGCAAAGCTACAACAGAAGGGGCGCAAGATTACTACCTTAAGCTAGCATCCTAAATGCCAAAGTTGATGAATCTTATAAATCTGAGGAGCAAGATGGAGAGAAGAATGAAATAAAAACTGTTTGTAGCCTGAAATCTGGACGGCGAAACCGAATCAGCGGGAGCATTGTGGGTAATGGCGGAGGGGGAGCGGGGAGGAGCAGGGAAAAGAGGAGCTCGGGGATGAGTGAGATCCAGTTATTAGCCGAGACGCTCGCATTCGCTCCGAGAAAGAGGGGATGAAGGGGGATTGGATGGATGGATAGGGTACCTGGGATCCAGCGCAGCAGCGGGAGGAGGAAGAGGACGAAGCAATTGCAGTGTGGGGAGGGAATGTATGGGGAAGGAAGGGAGGGGATTTGGAGATGGAATTGGAAGGTGGTGGCGGCAGGAGAAGGGGAGTTGTCAGCGTGGTTGGTAGTGGACTGGCGAGGCAAGGTGAGAGAGAGAGAGAGAGAGAGAGAGAGAGAGAGAGAGAGAGAGAGAGAGAGGAGCAGTCCGTCAGTCGGTCGGGGCGGACGGGAGTGACGCGGAAGAAAGCACCCCAGCCAAGCGAAGTCAGTGGTGAACGCAAAGTAAAGCACACGCAGACGCTCCGCCCTTCCTTCTTCACACCTCTCCCTCTAGTGCTCTCCAACCAATAAACTGGAATTAATAATTTGTTTCTTTTTGCGGGGGGATTAAATTAATAATTTGTTAGTAAGAGACTCGAGATGGTAAGCAGCGAAGTTGTAAAATATAATCTCTGTGACTAACCCGGTAACTTATGGGTGCATTTAAGGTTTATTTTATTCAAAAAGAAGACACGATGACCTAAGGCCAAGGTAATGTGCGGCAGCATGCGCTAGGTGGTGGCAGTGGTACCGGATGTGGGCCAGGGAGGGGTGGTGAGGGAGGTTGTGTAAGAGCATCTATAGCCGGACTTGACAAATCTGATCCCTCAAAGGTTCGTGGACAGTGACAACTCATGCTTCAAATAATCCATTATACAACTGGATGTCTTAAATTGAAAACCTTAAATCCATACTATTATATGCAATGTAAACCCGTCTTTAAGCAGAGCTCATTCGGCTCCGTTGTGCCTATATTCGGCGGGCGGCCGCGGCAAAATTTCGTGTTTTGACCTTTTTCTGAAAGTTAATCGAGATCTAACCTCAGTTTGTAAAAATTTCGGGATTTGGCCATTTTGCTACCGCCAGGGTCCATAGCGATAGAGTGTAACAGCCTTTCGTCGGGGACCTTGGCGGTAGGAAACACCCATACCGCCAAACGGGTCGTCGATAGCATGTACACCCCTACCTCCAAGATGCCCGGCGGTAGGTGCGACCATGCACTGTGTTCCTTGCTTAGGAAAAAATTCTAGTAAGGTGTTATACCCTACCGCGATGGACCCTGGCGGTAAGAAAAGGGTCAGATCTCGAAACTTTTGCAAGGCAGGGGCAGATCTCGGTCAAGTTTTGAAAAGGGGTCAAAACACGAAATTTACACGCCGCCTGCGTCCCCCGGAGTATTGATCCGGTCACCGGCGAGGTAGAGTAGGAGATGGAACCCTGACAGTGCCGGTGGACATCAAATTGACGATGGATCCGTCCTGGGACGAGCCGGCGATATCCATCACAACGTGGTGGCGGTGCCTGAATTGGTGCACTATACGGGCAATCGGAGAATGCGACTCCGCCTCGCTGACGTCCACCGCCGTGAGGGCTACCGCCTCCTCCCGCGCCTGCCATGCCCGAGAAGGCCGGAGATCGCCGGAAGGGACCTTGGGTGGAGGAGGGGAGTGAAGTGGCTAGGACTTGGCCTGGAGAGTGGACGGGGATGAATATATGTGTGATCAGATGGGCCAACGTGTGTCGGGTCCGACGTGGCGGACGCGCCCGAGCCTCCCCATATCCATCCCATATTTGGGCTGGATATGATGGGTGTCGACAGCTCAAACGTTTGAGTGGGGGTTTGAGGTGCCCGGCTGAGTTGATTTTCTGTGACCGGTCACTGAATCGGCCGTCTGTCTAGGCGTTCGAAGCGGGTTTGAGGTGCCCGACCGTAAATGCTCTAAGATTTTACTACCGGTTGTCTTTCCATTCAGCTTTTATCATGTTTATTGCTACCTCCCTCTAAGTTTTTCGTTGAAATTCCTACCTCCCTCTAAGTTTATTAGTTCTCATCAATAATGAAGCCAGCCGGAAAAATCTAGAAGATTACTGTTAATTTTAGGATTATTTTCTTCCTAGTGTACAATAAGCATACAGTAATTTTAGGTTGTTTCTATCAAATGTTGCGGGTCAGTTGACTCCACAAATTTTAGGATTATTTTCTTCCTACTGTAGAGTGTACAGAAATTTTAGGTTGTTTCTATCAAAAGTTGCGGGTCAGTTGACCCCACAACTTGTACGTAGAATCATCACTGGTCTTTTTAAGTCAAAGTTTACTACATTAGCAAAATATTAATTCATGTCATAAAAAATTATATTATTGTATTCATATTTAAATATAAACTTCAATGATATTTTTTTGTTACATATAACTTTTATTTATTAGTTAAAATCATGGTCACAATATTACCCAGAATACAAGAGGGGCTAGTAAACAATGACGGGTAGTACTGCTTAATTAACTGAATGTGATTATTCATCACATCAGATTAGAAAATAAATAAACTTCAGAAAACTTTTCTACTCATCAACCGCCAAGGCAGTACGAAGAAGCATCATAAGTAACATAAATTACATTCAAGTTCGTAGACCACGTAGCCACAACTACAAACACTGGAGCCACCGGAGCCGGACAAACATTATTCTAGTAGACAGTCAGAAAGTCGTCATGGTAAGACCCCACATGATCAGTGCATCAGAACAGCAACCGTCGTTGATGATGAGAAGCGCACATTGAAAGAATCCAACATGTAGACACACGAACATAAACGAATGAATATCGGATCCAACCTGATCCAACGAAGACAAACATCGACCAAATCCCACGAGATCCATCGAAAACATACCTTGAAACGCCCTCTAGACGCATCATCGAGATGAAGGCAAGGTAAAAAGAACCTTATTCTATCTTCAGAAAGCCGTCATCATCTCACCTTTCTAAGTAGGACACAAACCCTAAGCAAATTTAAAACACACACCCAAAAACACAACCCTCCTGGCGGTAACCGATGGGGGGTAGAGGAAACCCTAACGACATGTGCCCTTGAGACATGTTAGAAAGTAAGGTTGATGTCACACACAAGCAAACACAAGTTAGGTGATAGTTACAAAAATAATTACTTCTTTTTTTTAAAAAAAAAGGGCAACCTGGTGCATGTAGCTCCCGCTTGCGCAGGGTCCAGGGAAGGGTCCGACCACTTTGGGTCTATAGTACGCAGCCTTTCCCTACATTTCTGTAAGAGGCTGTTTCCAGGACTTGAACCCATGACCTCATGGTCACAAGGCAGCAGCTTTACCACTGCGCCAAGGCTCCCCTTCAAAGGGGAGCCCGGTGCATGTAGCTCCCGCTTGCGCAGGGTCCGGGGAAGGGTCCGACTACTTTGGGTCTATAGTACGCAGGCTTTCCCTACATTTTTGTAAGAGGCTGTTTTCAGGACTTGAACCCGTGACCTCTTGGTCACAAGGCAGCAGCTTTACCACTGCGCCAAGGCTCCCCTTCCAAATATTTGGATTATAGTTAACTACTTCTTTTTAGTTGAACAAAAAAATGTTACTCGTATATGAGGAAGAACGGAAATTTTGGCAAAAAGAGTAAATTCGTGCTAAGGTACATTTATATGTTAGCTAACTTGTGCATATACACCCTATAGCAAGTTCTATTTTTTTACGAGGTGAAAGAATTTTATTCCTTGATAATAGGGTTAAAAATGAGAGGCAGAAGATCCTCTATACACGGCAGTCCACTATGTAGTCATACAACAGTAGCATTCTCCTAATACGACTATAAAAAACCAACCGATTTGCGACCCTATTTTGTTCACACTCACACAGCAAGTTCAGCTCCTAGAGATCGCCGAGTCCTCTGCTGCACCACGGCGCCTCTTCTGCGACAAGCCAACCCCCCTGCTTGGCCTGCCCAAGCCCAAGCGAAGTTCCGCT
Organism: Triticum aestivum; assembly: GCF_018294505.1. NCBI lineage: Eukaryota > Viridiplantae > Streptophyta > Magnoliopsida > Poales > Poaceae > Triticum > Triticum aestivum. The sequence goes on along the minus strand of NC_057803.1, from coordinate 449,483,722 downwards.
CCTCCCAAGACACGTGCCACGTCCGTTCCGCCATCGCGCCAGAGCGCGCGCCATGCAGCCCTGAACTGCAAGGTGCCGGTTGCTCAGCGCGGCACGCTCCGCCTGGTACAGGGCCTTGGCGTCCTCGGACCAAAGGAGAAGATGACGAAGAAGGCGGCGGAGGCGCTCGCGCGCAGGTTCGACGAGCCCCTCTCCGAGGAGGACATCGCCGTCATCGCCAAGCTTACCAGGATGGGCACGGAGGCCCTGCGCATCACTACAGGTCTCAACGGGCCTGAAGGAGTCGCCGAGAAGGCCATGGTGTAGTCATGTTAGAGATCCTTCCTTGTAGTAGTAGTAGTTGTAGTCTCCGGTGGCGGCCAGCGTTCGGCTAGCCTGAGTTAGGTTTACTTCCCCTCTGTCAGCGTTATGGTGTGAGGTTGAGCTGGCGCCGTCGCAACTTGGGGCCTATTGGTGGGCGATGGCACTCCTCGGACCGCTCGCAAGTGTACCTGTGTTCTTTTATTAGTAAGTGTAGTCACTGGAGAGATCTCCAGTGTCCTGATGATTGACGAACCCACCTTGCCCCCGATCATGAGTTGGAACGTTCGTGGTTTGAACTCGCCGGCGAAGCGAGAAGCGGTCCGCGAGGTTGTTGTCGCGCACCGCGCCGCCATCTTGTGTTTGCAGGAGACCAAGATCGATGTGTGGACGCCGACCCTTGTGCACGACATCGGCGGCCAATCCTTGCGGGGCTGTGCGGTACTGTCAGCCATGGGCACTCAAGGCGGCATAGCCATCCTTTGGAATCAGGACTTAGTCGACGTGGTCACTCACGATGTAGGCCAGTTTGCAATCACTGTAAAAGTTAGCCTAGCTAGGCACCAATATCAGTTCTGGTTAACCTCTGTCTACGGGCCGACGGATGACGCAGGCAAAGAAGCTTTTCTAGCAGAAATCTCAAACTCCACCCCGCCATGCTCTGAGCCATGGATTATAAACGGAGACTTCAACCAAATTTACGAGGCTAGGGAGAAAAACAACCTAAACCTAAATAGAAGGCTCATGGATCGTTTTAGGGCCGCCATAGATATAGCCGGGCTACGCCAAATAAAATGTGGCAACCGCAAGTTCACCTGGAGCAATGAGCGTGACAACCCAACAATGGTGGGCATCGAGAAGTTCTTCTGCAACGCGCCATGGGAAGCCCTGTTCCCCCGCGCAATGCTGCTGGCTGCATCTATGGCATGCTCCAACCACTGCCCACTACTGCTTTCTGATGCGGAGGGACCCAAACGGCGAAGGTGCTTCAAGTTTGAATCCTTCTGGCCCCGTTTCCCGCGCTTCATGGACACGGTGACCATGGCCTGGGCGTGGCCAGTCGCGCCAAACTGTGCGTTTGCGCGCCTCCACATCAAGCTAGCTCGCACGGCCAGGGATCTTCGCATTTGGAGCCAGAGCCTCTTCGACGACGCAAAGCTGCAGTTCCACATAGCTTGTGAGGTCATCTTGCGCCTTGACGTAGCTCAAGAGAGGCGCCAGCTGTCACCGGCAGAACGAGAGCTGCGGAAGGGACTGAAGCTTAGGCTTTTGGGTCTGACAGCGATCGAGCGGTGCAGAAAGAGACAAGCTTCTAGGCTTACATGGCTGCGCTCCGGCGATGCTCCAACAAAATTCTTCATGGCCAAGATTTGCTCACGCAGAAGGAAAATTTTTATCCATGCGCTCTCCACCAACGAGTCTATTGCCACGGCTCACAGCGATAAAGAAGCGGCCATCCACAGCCATTTTGATGCAATCCTAGGGACAGTAGGCCACCGTACATCCATGATCAACTGGAGTCAGATCAACATGCCACAGTTTCAGGAGGGGGGGCTCGATAACCCATTCACAAAGCAAGAGGTGTGGACGGCGATCCGAGCCACGCCACCAGAGAAGTCGCCGGGGCCGGACGGTTTCAGCGGGCTGTTTTTCAGATCGTGCTGGGGGATCATCAAAGATGACGTGATGCGAGCTTTCAACCAGTTCTACAATCTGGCCGGCAACAACTTCGGGCTGTTAAACTCAGCGATCGTGGCACTGATCCCAAAAAAAGACGGAGCGAGCGGCCTTGGCGACTACCGCCCGATTAGCCTGATTCACTCCATCGCAAAGCTAGTATCCAAAGTTCTGTCGATCAGGCTGGCTCCAATTGTCCAGAATATCATATCGCCTGCCCAGACTGCATTCATTAAGTCCAGATGCCTTCATGACAGTTTTGTATACGTGCAAAACTGCGTCAGAGCTCTGCATCACCGGAAAACGCCGGCCGTTCTCCTCAAACTTGACATCTCAAGAGCCTTCGATAACGTCTCATGGGAGTATATGCTCGAGCTCATGACAACCTTGGGCTTCGGCGCTAGATGGCGGGATTGGATCACCCTGCTGCTGGCCACTTCATCCTCCGCCTTCCTCCTCAACGGCATCCCCGGCTCATCCATCCTGCATCGACGTGGCCTCCGTCAGGGCGACCCTTTGTCGCCGCTTCTCTTTATTCTAGCTATAGATCCCATCCATCGCTTGCTCAAAGCGGCAGAAGAAGAGCTACTCATATCGCCGATGTAGCGAAGGGAAGTTAAGTTCAGAGTCAGCCTTTATGCAGACGACACCATCATCTTTGCCAACCCAATCAAGGAGGAGATTGATCAGATCATGAACATACTCAGTAGTTTTGGCGACGCCTCTGGCCTGAAGATCAACAACGCAAAATCCACGACGACTCCGATTTGTTGCAACAACGTCGACCTCAATGCAGTTCTTCAGTCTTTCGGAGGGCCGGTTACGCAGTTCCCAATTAGATATCTAGGTCTTCCCCTCACAATCGGCCGCCTCCATCTCGTCCATCTCCAATTCATCCTCGACCGTATTAGGGCTAGGCTTGCGGGCTGGAAGGGGAAATTGTTATCCATCACCGGCCATAGAGTTCTTGTCAGATGTGTTCTTACTGCCATGCCAACGTTCGCCCTCATGGCACTGCGCTTCCCTGCCAAGCTCCTCAAGGAAATCGACAAGTGTATACGCCGCTTCCTCTGGGGCCAGGACATGGAGCTCTCTGGCGGCAGCTGCAAGGTTAGCTGCGGGCGGGTCTGCACGCCGATTGAGCACGGAGGGTTGGGCATCCTCGACCTGACTAAATTCAGTCGCGCCCTAAGACTTCGATGGCTTTGGCACGCCTGGAAAATCCCGGAGCGACCGTGGGCGGGGACCGAGCCGCCCTGCGACGCCTCCGACAGGGCCCTCTTCTGCGCGGCCACCAAGGTGGATATTGGAAACGGCCAGATGGCCAGTTTTTGGCATTCGGCATGGATCGACGCATCACCTCTGAAGATCCTCTACCCCAACCTTTTCAAGCTCTCCAAGCGGAAGAACATGTCTGTTGCTAACGCGCTGCTACATGATCGCTGGATCACCGACCTAGCTCACGGCGACGCCAACCCAATCGCCCGGGACGTGCTAAACCTGCACAGGCGCATCCAACAGCGCGGTTTAAACCTCCAGGAGGTCAGCCAGGACAACATTACATGGAAAATCACAGCCTCCGGACAGTATTCCATGCGATCAGCGTACGCAGCTCAGTTCCAGGGCTGTGTTCAATCTCCCCTCCGCACGATCATTGGGGACACTTGGGCACCCTCAAAGCTGAAGATTTTTGCCTGGCTGCTTCACCAGGACCGTCTCTGGTGCAACGATCGTCTACAAAGAAGAGGCTGGCCCAACAATTACTTCTGTCAGTTGTGCCTGCGAAACCTGGAAAGCTCCATGCATCTGTTCTGGCAATGCCACGTTGCGGCTCAAACCTGGGAGGCAATCTCAACCTGGCAGCTTTGTCATGCCATGCGCCAAGAAACTTGGATTGGCAGGAGCAGCTCCCTGGACAAAGTGCAAGCTATGGTCGAGGCCACGCCACCAAATTTCAGAAAAGGAATCAAGGCCCTCGCAATGCTTGCCCTTTGGGAGATCTGGCGGGAAAAAAGCAATTGCATTTTTAGAGCAAAGACGGCAGATGTAAATGATGTTCTCCTTGCGATCAGAAGAGGTCTAAACCTATGGCAGCAGGGCGGCGCAAAGTTCATCCAGAGCCCCTTTGGGGACCAGCCAGGAGAATAGGCTAGCGGTCTTGGTGCCGCAGGCACCATTTTTACCTTCTTCTTCTTATTTCCTTGATCTACGGATCGCCACCTTGCCACTTTGTCATCTGCTCCCTGCTCGTTATCAATGAAACACCAGCTTCGCTGGTCCTTCAAAAAAAATTCATCTACCAAATGCCCATAAGCTGAACGAGGGAGGCTTTCCCTTGTCAATGCCGTATTTTGCTCTTTTTACATACTTCATTCCTCTAATGATGGTCATGTCATTTACAGGGAGGTGAGTAATAAAATAGGGGACAATATCCCATGAACCATGCCCTTGGATATATTTTGGTTTCTAAGGGCATCTCCCACGGCAAGCCGCAAAAGTCTTCTCGCATTTGTCCGCGGACACGGATGCGGGAGGCAACCATCCAACGCTAGCTGCATATATTTCAAACCGCATTTTAATAAAGCAGAGAAATTCATGCAAATGCTCGGTATTTATCAAAGTTCGGATAGAAAATAACACAAATTATCCACACATAGCATTCAAATTAAGTTTAGTACAACAAGGTCTCAAATTCGACTAGATTCCGGATGTCCAACAAGTTCTTCATGAACTGATCATGTTCTCGCACACATACTTCCCCTTCAACTTCATCCAGCAGTGTGTGCATATAAATGGCCATTCCTCTGACTCGTGATACACCATGGCGACGCGTATGGGCTACATATAATGTGTAGACCAACATTGAGCGAATGAATCAATCAACAAGTTGACCAAAAGGAAGTAAAATTTACCATCTCCTCCATGTCCGCGTGCAATGGTCACCTTGTCTCGAGCTGACTAACCAAGTTGCAAAACTTGATGACGCTGACCTGGATAGCGCGCCAGCAATACGACAACAACCTCACGTTGCATCGTTGAATGATGTACATGTCGTAGGGAGGAATGTGCTTTCCCGCGTGAAACTTTTCATGCACTTGCTCCCAGTAGAGCGTCCCTCTGGTCCTGCCTATGAAATCTGCGGATACGGCTAGCTATGGATGACACAACAACCCATACTCCTTGGTCGAGTAGCTCACCATCCTTCGTACTCTAAAAAACGACATAACATTTGAAAATAAGCTCAATGCCATTTGACCGAACACCTCTCAGGTGTGGTGTCCGCCATGGAGGTCATCGACAGGGGGCGGAGTGTACCTGGGTACAAATGGCTCCAGGACTGAAAGCTCCGTCAGAACGGCGAGTGGGAGAGTCGGTACTAGATGCGGACGTCCAACAATGCCTCTATGGCAGCCGGAGACGAACATCAACGGCGGCGGAGGTGGAGGGTGCGGATGCACAGCAAGGGGGAGAAGGGGCAGAGTGGAAGAAAATAGGACCAGGAGGGGGGATTGGGTGGGCCGAGGGTGTCGGAGTCATACGTTTCAGGTGTCCGGACTTCCGCAAACTTTTCACACTTTTGTCTTCAATTTGCGAAAGAAATCGCGCCCGAACTGCCTCGCGGATCGATATAGATCGACGTTGAATGGCTTTCACGGACACCACGGTCTAGACGGTTGCGGGAGGTTTACATATATTTTTTTAAAAAAAGGAGGATGACCCCCGGCCTCTGCATCTGGGCGATGCATACGGCCACTTTATTATTATTCTCACAAGACCTTACAAAGCCATACAACAGCAAGTCTAAAGCCACCGTCTAAGCAACAACTGTCGCTACACCTATCCAATTGATGAAGGGGCGCAGATAGTCTGGGCCTAATACCAAACAGACATCGCAGCCAAACCTAAACATCTAAAACCTGAGGTCCCAACCAGGATGCCTGCCGGGTATGGGGCACCTACCAGTCCAGCGCACTCCTCAACCAGGACGCCTGCCGGGTATGAGGCCGTCGCAGTCACGTGCCATCAATCCATCTTCAGATCTGTATTGTTGCATGAACCGTGCCAGGTCTCTCTGCCATCGACGCCACCACGACGCCAGAGAGCGCCACCATCCTGCGCTCGTCCATCATCACACACCCACCGGCGAGACCCCCACTGCTCCATGCCGCTGAGACGCGCCGTTGTCGACGTGCCAGATGCCACGCCGCTCCTCCGACGCGAACACCAAAGACAGGAAATGCCCTAAAGATACAAGAGGCACTCTGCACAGCAGGAAAGCCGCCGCGAGCAGCTGCAGAGAACCAGCGGACGGCCAAAGCCCCCACCTTCATCAACCCACACCCGAATCCTAGCTCCCCAGGCAACGCCTCCAAGGAGGGGATGACGCCCATGGCGCCACCGCTACCCAATCCAGGCCGGATTTTGGGTTTTCACCCGGGAGAGGACCGGAGGTGGCAGAATAGGGACCACGACACTGCCTTCAGGAAGGATGCGTCGCCCGAAGCCGACGCCACTGTCGAGCCGAACCAGCCGGCCTAGGGTTTCCCCTGGTCCCAATCTGCACCACCATCCCCAGAAGCATCGGATCCAGCAGCAACCGCCGGCATCAAGCGCAAAGGGGAAGGAGCGGGAACGAGGGAGCAGCAGGCCTCCAGATCTGGCGAGGACGAAGGCCCCCGAACTGCCGCCGCCAAGCGCCGACGCCCCACCACCCGAGCGGTCGAGGACGCCGGGCAGAGTCCCCGCGCACACCGTCTAGGGCGCGAACGGCGGCGCCGCACCAGCAGAGGCCGCCGCCCCGTAGATCCGGATCTCCGCGAAAGGGATGACGAAGGCCTCGCCGCCACCGTCACTGGTGGCCGCACGGGCTTCCCCGGCGCCTTCATCGGGTAGCGGCGAGGAGGGGTAGAGGAGATGTAGGTGGCGGCGCTCGGAACCCTAGTCGCCGCCCGAGTCGCCCGAGCGGGCGACGCGGGGGCCGGGAGGGAGGAATCTAAAATCTCAGTCCCCCTGGGAGGTTTACATATAGGCCTTGAAGATGCCATAAGGAAATATTTAGAGGCATTAACTTGAATTTGTATACGAGGACTGGGACTACATATCACGTAACGCTTATACGTGTTGGACAAATATTTTCAACCTACGTGACGTGTGGAAAGTGGAAACGCACTCATGTGTGATTGTGTGGTGATGTGCAGCTATGGACTGTGATGACGACAAAGTACCAACTACTGATTAAGCGAGGGACCAAATAGTTATACGAGACACGTAATTATCTCCATTCATTTAGTAAATGACGTTGCATATCTCACGACAGCAACACCTTTGATTTCATGACCATGACAATGTGACGCATCTCAAGTTTGTTCAACTTAAAATGTTATTTAATGCAATTTCGACATGTGCATACGGGTACCAAAATAATTTGTGCATACCTAATGAGAAACGAGTCTAAAATACAATGTGAAGCAAGTGTTTTTGTATGGACTTGTATCTCCTATTTTTCGACTATCTTACCAGCGGGGCAGTAAGAGTGCATATGCACGTCAGCCACATAATTTCCCCTCTCTTCCACGCACTTCAGGGTGTGCAAAACCAAACCACGAACCAAAAACAGAATAAAAAGCCCAAAACGAAACTAAAATTTTGGTTTTTTCAGGTTATGTTTTCAGTTTGCAAGATAGTGAACAAAATTCATTTCGGTCTTTTTTGTTAAAACCGAATTAATTTGGTTAAACCAAAACTGAAAAGGCGCAAAATAAAAATATTTTTCCTTTTAGTACACGCCTTACCTCGAGCCAAGGTTACTGTTTTCTATTAGCATGGGCAAAAGTTATGATTTGCGTGGAGCTTTTTCAAATGAACTACCGGATACATCTCTTAGCCAATTTTATAAGAGAGCTCCACTGGGAGGGGCGTTTTGGCTCCCGGGTCTAGGTGATCCTGGTATCTGGGCCGTCCAGGTGAGCTTCGGGATTTGTGCTAGGCATTATTGAAATTCATATACATATCGTGTAAGGCCACGGTTGGCAGCACCTGTGTAGCCACCGTTAACGGTGGCCAGCGCAGAGCCGTTTTTTGTCCCAAACGCGCCGCGTGTCGGGGGTTACGATCTTGACACTAGGGGTACGAAAGAGGGGCATAAGCTACGGTGCAAGTGTAACACTCGGTGTTTAGCGAGTTCAGGCCCCTCTCGGCGGAGGTAATAGCCCTACGTCTCGTGCCCCGATACTTGGTTTTTCTTGAGGGGTATGGTTACAGAGATTGCTTAACCCCAGCTAAGGAGGAGGAGTGCGCCGCAGCTCCAACGTCCTCATGTCACCGGGGCACTTAATGCTCATTACAACGGCAGTTACAGGTATAAAGCGTCATAACTACATTACAAGTAACGGTAGCTATGACTCTACTTTAAGGATGACTTAGGATTCCTCAACCGCTGCAGCTCCCATGTCGTCACTCCACCTCCATAGTTTGAGTGGTGGCCATCGTGCCGACTGAAGAGTGGTCGCCGAGTGAGGTCGAGGTGTCCGAGTAGACCTCCTGGTATATTCATCCGAATGAGAATGTGGTCCTGAACCAATGATGGCGTGGGGCCCTGGGAGGACCCCGTATGACAGGTCCTTGACCCTACCTATAGTAGGTGACCTCATCATTAGCCCCTGAATCGGTTGAGGTTTCATAGAACAAACGGACCGATCTTTCGGTTAGGTCTGAGTGCTTAAGGGACACTCGGAATATGTTTCCAAATTGTGGTTCGTTGTTCTTTAGACGAAACCACAACGGATGTTGGACTATAAGTTTTCCTGGTTGACCGGATGCCGTTGATCACCGAGAAAAACCTGGTGGCATTCATTTGTCTCTCGGAGGAGATAGACTTGAGGCCCGAGTAAGGGCATGCCATCATAACCCGAGGGGTGACACCGACACGTGGTCTGATTCTCCGGAGAGACGCCACTCCTTATCCCAGGGAAACGTCAGCGCGGTTCGTCTACGAGTCCAGATTTACGAGTCGTGCGCCTTGGGGCCTAATGAAAGGGCCAAGTCAACCCGCAGAGGGGCGTCAAGCTTGTCTCATCGCGATCCTGAAGAGAACTTCAGTCGGGTGTTTAACGTGGCTGAGTGCACGGATTCCCGGGGAGGGTGGTCAGTAGGACTGACGGACGTCCCTTAGGAAAGGGACTGCGGGCAATCAATCGGATCGATTTGCCCTGGAAATCTCCGGGTTTGGATTTGTGTGTGTGTGTGTGTGCGGAAGTGGTAACGACGTGGACTAGTGGGGAAAGTGGGGGCACGCCGCCTCGATTTTCGTCCATGAAATCCACCACGAGCCGCAACTCCTCTATGCGGCGCCCCGTTGTGGGCGTCGTTGATCCAGAGATCAGTGGCGTAAGATCCTGGCGCGCGATTTTGTCAGAGACATAAAAAGATTGAGGAGCCGAGGTTAGACCTGTAGATCCCCTTCTCCCCCCCTCGACCCCTCTGCTTCTCCTCTCCACTCGAGCGCGCAGGGCGACTGAAGCCATGGCGAAAGACTCCATGTCCAGGGCAGAGAAGGCGAAGAAGGCTGGGAAGGCCACCTCCTCGGGCTTCACTGCGACGTCTAGGGCTGCGTCGGGGGATTGGATCCCCTTGCACGTCTCAGCCAAGCGGCTGGAAGACCTCGCTATGGAGGGGCTCATTCCGCAAGACGGATGGCATCATCCGAAGATGGGAAGATCGAGCTGGCGCTATACAGGACGAGCGTGTCCTTCTGGTCACCCACATCGAGAGAGGTTTCTCGATGCCTCCCCATCCTTCCTTTCGAGCATTCCTCGATTATTTTGGTGCGCAACTCCACCATCTTCCCCCAAACTCTGTCATCTACTTTTCCGCTTTCATCTCCCTCTGCAAGAATTTCCTCGGTTGCCATCCCCATTGGGGCCTTTTCAAGCACATCTTCACTTGTTGGTCGATGACTGTCAAGAAGGATTAGCCGACTGGCACCAAGATCAACGTCACCAAATTGTGGTGGAGATCTGGGGATCCAGCTCAGGGGTGGGAGTGCCTTCCCGAAGATGAGCTTCCCCAACTCCGTCAAGGGGTGGCACGGGACTTGGTTCTACTGCAGACGTCCCTAGGGCCAGCGGCCAATCGGGCCTCTCGCCGTACTCGACGGAGAGGGTGAGGGCTCCCGAGTCCCTTTCTATGATGAAGGAGGAGAAGACAAGGTCGGCATCTTGGCCAGCGCCTTCATTGGGGTTGTGAAAACCGGCGTGAACAGAATGGATCTGCTGGACACCTTCCTCACTCGGCAGATCCAACCGCTACAGGAAAGGGCCCACCCCATGTGGTTGTATGAGGGGTCGAGTGGCCCCACTCGAGTGCACCTAGAGGACCTCGACGAGAATGATGTGGGGGCCAAGATTGAAAGTGCAACTAATCCCCGGGTGGTTTTGGTAATTCATAACAACATATAGCTCATTGAACTAATATCCATTCAAGTTTAATATTCAGAAAGTTCAATGAATGGCATGGCATGGACTAGAGATGTGGACCCCTCAAAATGCCAAGGACACATATTGGCAAAAGCTCAAGACTCTTCATTTCTATTTTAGTGATCCAAGATCACATTGAGTCCATAGGAAAGACAATATTGTTAAAAGGGGATGAGGTGTTGCTTAATGGCTTGCTTGCTCAAATGCTTACTGATATTGCTCCAAAACCCTCAAGAGTTTCTCATTCCAAATACGTCAAAACTCTAAACTCCAACTCGGCCTAACCGATTCACTCTATCCGGTGCCACCGAGTTCATATGACATAACCACTGCCAGAAACCCTAACAGTTCGGTCACACAGATACGGATCTCGGTCTCACTGAGATGGCCTTGTCAATCCTCTGTTGCCTGTTGCAATTTTTTGGTCTCACCGAAATAGTGATCAGTCTCACCGAGATGGCTTGACCAACTCTCTGTTACCCTATTGCTTCACTTTGGTCTCACCGAGTTGATGCAATGGCACCACCGAGATGAGGTTTGCCCTAAACCCTAGCACATCAGTCCCACCGAGTTGTTCCAATTGGCCCCATCGAGGTTCCTAACATTCACATTTTGAACTAAATCGGTCTCACCGAGTTCGTCTATTCGGTCTGACTGAGTTGGGTCAAATGTGTGTAACGGTTGGATTTTGTGTGGAGGCTATATATACCCCTCCACCCCTTCTCCATTGGTGAGAGAGCCATAAGAACGCGCCTACACTTGCAGCATGAATTTTCTTAGAGAGAACCACCTACTCATGTGTTGAGATCAAGATATTCCAATCCTACCACAAGATTCTTGATCTCTAGCCTTCCCCAAGTTGCTTTCCACTCAAATAATCTTTCCACCATATCCAAATCTGTGAGAGAGAGTTGAGTGTTGGGGAGACTATCATTTGAAGCACAAGAGCAAGGAGTTCATCATCAACACAACATCTATTACCTTTTGGAGAGTGGTGTGTCCTAGATTGGTTAGGTGTCGCTTGGGAGCCTCCATCAAGTTGTGGAGGTGAACCAAGAAGTTTGTAAGGGCAAGGAGATCGCCTACTTCGTGAAGATCTACCCGAGTGAGGCAAGTCCTTCATGGGTGATGTCCATGATGGGATAGACAAGGTTGCTTCTTAGTGGACCCTTCGTGGGTGGAGCCCTCCGTGGACTCGCGCAACCATTACCCTTCGTGGGTTGAAGTCTCCATCAACGTGGATGTACGATAGCACCACCTATCGGAACCATGCCAAAAATCTCTGTGTCTCCATTGCGTTTGCACTCTCCAAACCCTTCCCTTTACCTTCATATGTAATGTTTTACTTTCTGCTGCTACAATCTTAGAATTGCATGTGTAGGTTGATTGCTTGACTTGTGCTAAGTTGCTAAAATCTGCCCACAACTAAAATTGGGAAAATGTTAGATTTTTATTTGGTCAAGCAGTCTAATCGACCCCCCTCTAGACCTACTTTTGATCCTTCAAGTGGTCTCGGAGCTTTGGTCTCCATTTGACTTGATTTCCATAGCTTTGGTGATCATAGCCTTGGTTTCACAACCTAGGAGAGTATGGCGTCTAGCAAGGGAAATTACCACCGTAGAGGCCCTTACTTTGATGGTACTAATTTTGCTAGTTGGAAGCATAAGATGAAAATGCATAATCTTGGTTATAACCCTGCTGAGGGAGTCCTGGATTAGGGGGTCCTCGGGTGTCTCGACTATTCAATATGGGCCGGGCTGATGGGCCGTAAGGATAAAGCAGAAGACTATCCCCCGTGTCCGGATAAGACTCCTATCCTTCCTCTACAAACCGACTTTGTACAACCCTAGGCCCCTCCAGTGTATATATAAACCAGAGGGTTTAGTCTGTAGAGGCCATCCGAACTATCATAGGCTAGACATCTAGGGTTTAGCCATTACGATCTCGAGGTAGATCAACTCTTGTAACCCCTATACTCATCGAACAGAATCAAGCAGGACATAGGGTTTTACCTCCTTTAAGAGGGCCCGGACTTGGTTAAAACATTGTGTCCCTTGCGTCCCTTGTTACCATCGATCCTTAGATACACAACTTGGGACCCCCTACCCGAGATCTGCTGGTTTTGACACCGAAATTTGTGCTTTCATTGAGAGTTCCATTGTGTTTTCAACAAGAGAATTGATGGCTCGCCTCGTCATGGATGATGACGTTGTTTCCGGGGAGCCCTTTCTCCATGTCCAACTCTTTGTGTTTGGTGGCTTCATGCTACGTGCCAACTCGACCGGCTGCCTTGAGCAGGTCGACAGTTATGCCCCTGGACACCAGATCAAGTTTGGAAGCCTGATCTACATCGCCGACATCCAAGGAGATTTGATCTTCGAGGGGTTCACGGCCTCGGCCGCCGCTCCTCACCCATACGAAGAAGGCCCCTCGGACCAACCATCAAATCCCGTGCAGGGGTCGACTCTCGTGCCCGCTCTGACCTTAGATCCAGGACGGACCACTCTCTCCGAAGACGGGAGGGTGAACCCCGCTGGACTCTCTCCCATCAAGGAGCTTCCAGCCGAAGACCCAGATGCGATCATGCCGTCGGCGGACCCGGACTCAAACGGGGCTCTCCCCATCATCGGGAAGCCGGATTCGCTTCTGGACGCCAACTCCGATCTCTTGAGGCCCACGTATAATGGGCTCGGTCAAGTGGTTATTACCAAACCTAGCTCCGCAGATCCTCATACGCCTGTCCAGCTTTCGCTCTTAAACAAAACACTGGACCTAATGCGATCTCTCGCCATCACGGAAATCACCTCTGAACTACGCCCGGCTCGAGATGGGGGCTGAGAGTAGGGAATTTTACATCCCACCCACCACCCTCTTAATAGCCAGTGTCGAAGACTTAACTAACATGCTAGACTACGCCTCTGAAGACATCGATGGCACGGACGACGATGTCGAGGCCGAACCAGGCCAAAACTCGCCCGTCACCACATGCTGGACAACTACTTCTACTTACGACGTATACATGGTGGACACACTTGAGAAGAAAGACGACGATGGCACTCAAAACCCAGATAAGCATGAGCTCGTCGATGAACCACCAAAGCGCCCGCGTCAGTGGCGCCGCTCACGATCGCGTCGGGCAAGGGAAAGCAATACAGACACCGGAGATAATAACACTCTGGACAACGCCGAAGATCCTGATCACCCCGTTGAGCCTGCATTTGAGCAGGAGGAAAGGGAAGAAGGTCAATACAGCCCCGAACATGTCGATCACAAGGATTCGGCAGACAGTAACTACTTACCTGCCTCCAAAGAGGATCTTAGCCTCGGCAACAAGGATTTCATCGTCCCAGAGGAACCCCTCGAACAAGAATGCTTCAAGCGACAGCTCATCGCCACCGCGTGAAGCCTGAAAAAGAAACAGCAGCAGCTTCAAACCAAACAGGATACGCTCAACGACAGATGGACCAAGGTCCTGGCTACCGAAGAATATGGCCTCGAGCACCCGACAAAGAGCTACCCAAAACGCAGGCTACTGCCACAATTTGGCGACGAGGCCCTTGAGCCAATACCATCAAAATACAAATAGGCTGACCAGTAGGACCAAGCACCACGTGGACGGGACAAAGCAGCTAATTATGCTGAACACCAGCTCGCGCCACCTCTCCATAGAGGCAAGGAGACAACGGCCCTGGGCTACACATATGACTTACGTTAGGACCTGGACAATAGAGCCGACCAGACAAGATCAATCTATGGATCAAGAGGACGTGCTCCAACACGGGATGACGACCATCAGGCCTGGCACGACAAACATAACAAAATCCGGGGTCAGCCCCAAACACAGATGTCATCCGAACTCCGTCACGATGTCGCCCGATATAGAGGCGCCGCACACCCTATGTGCTTTACCGATGAGGTAATGCAACACCAGTTTCCGGAAGGGTTTAAACCCATAAACATCGAGCCATACGATGGGATGACAGACCCCGTTGTATGGATTAAAGATTTCCTTCTCCACATTCACATGGCTCGCGAAGACGATCTCCACGCCATCAAATACCTCCCTCTAAAGCTAAAAGGACCAGCATGACACTGGTTGAATAGCCTCCTGATACGTATCCAACGTATCTATAATTTTTTATTGTTCCATGCTATTATATTATCTGTCTTGGATGTTTAATGGGCTTTAATATGCACTTTTATATTATTTTTGGGACTAACCTATTAACCGAAGGCCCAATGCAAATTGCTGTTTTTTGTCTATTTCAGTGTTTCGCAGAAAACGAATATCAAATGGAATCCAAACGTAACGAAGCCTTCGCGGGGATCTTTTTTGGAACAAATGCAATCTAGGAGACTTGGAGTGGAGGCCAAGGAAGCAACGAGGCGGCCACGAGGTAAGGAGGCATGCCCAGGGGGTAGGCGCGCCCCCACCCTCGTGGGCCCCTCGTAGCTCCACCGACCTACTTCTTTCGCCTATATATACTCTTATACCCTGAAAATATCCAGAGGAGCCACGAAACCACTTTTCCACCACCGCAACCTTCTGTACCCGTGAGATCCCATCTTGGGGCCTTTTCCTGCAATCCCCCGGAAGGGGATTCGATCATGGAGGGCTTCTACATCAACACCATAGCCTCTCCGATGATGTGTGAGTAGTTTACCACAAACCTTCGGGTCCATAGTTATTAGCTAGATGGCTTCTTCTCTCTCTTTGGATCTCAATACAAAGTTCTCCTCGATGTTCTTGGAGATCTATTCGATGTAATCCTTTTTACGGTGTGTTTGTCGAGATCCGATGAATTGTGGGTTTATGATCAAGATTATCTATGAACAATATTTGATTCTTCTCTGAATTCTTATATGCATGATTTGATATCTTTGCAAGTCTCTTCAAATTATCAGTTTGGTTTGGCCTACTAGATTGATCTTTCTTGCAATGGGAGAAGTGCTTAGCTTTGGGTTCAATCTTGCGGTGCTCAATCCTAGTGACAGAAAGGGAACCGACACGTATTGTATTGTTGCCATCGAGGATAAAAAGATGGGGTTTATATCATATTGCTCGAGTTTATCCCTCTACATCATGTCATCTTGCCTAATGCGTTACTCTGTTCTTATGAACTTAATACTCTAGATGCATGCTGGATAGCGGTCGATGTGTGGAGTAATAGTAGTAGATGCAGAATCGTTTCGGTCTACTTGACACAGACGTGATGCCTATGTTCATGGTCATGCCTAGATATTCTCATAACTATGCGCTTTTCTATCAATTGCTCGGCAATAATTTGTTCACCCACCGTACTATATGCTATCTTGAGAGAAGCCACTAGTGAAACCTATGGCCCCCGGGTCTACTTTACATCATATAAGTTTCCGATCTATAATTCTAGTTTACTATTTATTTTATTTTGCAATCTTTACTTTTCAATCTATACAACAAAAATACCAAAAATATTTATCTTGTTATCTTTATCAGATCTCACTTTTGTAAGTGACCGTGAAGGGATTGACAACCCCTTTATCGCGTTGGTTGCAAAGTTCTTGTTTGTTTGTGTAGGTACTAGGCAATTTGTGTGTAGTATCCTACTGGATTGATACATTGGTTCTCAAAAACTGAGGGAAATACTTATGCTACTTTGCTGCATCACCCTTTCCTCTTCAAGGGAAAACCAACGCATGCTCAAGAGGTAGCAAGAAGGATTTCTGGCGCCGTTGCCGGGAAGATTTGCACCAAGTCAAGTCAAGATTTGATATCCCGTCAACTAGCCATTTCTGGCGCCGTTGCCTGGGAGATCTATGCTCAAGTCAAGACATACCAAGTACCCATTATAAACTCTTCTCCCTCGCAATACATTATTTGCCATTCGCCTCTCGTTTTCCTCTCCCCCACTTCACCTTTGTCGTTTTATTCGCCCCTCTTCCATTCGATCTTTTGTTTGCTTGTGTTACCATGTACCTTCCTTTTGCTTGCATCTTCGCTTGCTAAAAGTTTATGGATCCTCATCCACTTGCTAATCTCTTTAAGATATCCAATTATGATGAACCTATTGCTAGTGAGTAGATTGCACTAGATTATCTTTATGAGGTTTTGCTTGAAATTCGTGAATCTGAAAAGTGTGATGAATTACTTTATGAAGCGATTCACAGTAGATCTTTGAATAAAAAGCATGATTGCAATGATTTTATTATAAATTCTATTTATGTAAATTGTGCTAATAATATGCAAAACCCTAAGCTTGGGGATGCTAGTTTTGCCATGTCCTCTACTTGTTGCAATGATCATGATTGGGGTGATTCTTCTTATGATCTTAAAAATTTATTTAATCCCCATGATGAATATAAGATTGATAATAATGTTTGCAATATTTAAAGTCGGTTTGGAAGAGTGTCAACTTTAGATCCCATGTATTTGTAGAATATCCAATATTATGCAATTTTCGATAAAAGTGGGTTTGGAGAGGTCATGACTTTAGTTGATGTTAATCCCACTATTTTGGAAGAGTGTCAACTTTGCGTGCATGTGGACCGTGTTGAAAATACTTTATGTGATAGCTATTTTGTTGAATTTGCTTATGATCCCACATGTAATTATTATGAGAGAGGAAAATATGATTTTAGAAATTTTCATGTTACTAAATTACCTCTCGTTATGTTGAGATTGCTATTGTTTCTTTCCGCTTCCTTGCATATGCTAGTTTTTGCTTGCTATGATATTTTTTTTGCCTATAAGATGCATATGCATAGGAAGTATGTTAGACTTAGATGTTTTTGTCACGTGTTTCATGATGCTCTCTTTGTGCTTCAATTCTTGTCTTTCATGTGAGCATCATTGAAATTATCAATGCCTAGCTAGGGGCGTTAAACAATAGCGCTTGTTGGGAGGCAACCCAATTTTATTTTTGTTCCTGGTTAGTAATAAATAAATCATATATCGCCTACTATGATTGTGTTTTTTATGTTTTAATTAGTGACTGTGCCAAGTAAAGCCCTTAGGATCTTCTTGGGTGATTGTTATTTGATCTTGCTGAAAAAAACAGAGAGTTTGCGCTCACGAGAATAATTTTCATTTTTACCAGAGAGCAATAAAATACCAATTCCAACTGTAGTAGATCAATATACAAATTATTTAGGATTTCCTAATTTCTCAGAATTTTCTGAGTTACAGAAGTATTCGAAACTTCCAGATTGCTACAAACTGTTCTATTTTTGACAGATTCTGTTTTTCATGGGTTGTTTGCTTTTTTTGATGAATCTATGGCTAGTATCGGGGGGAATGAACCATAGAGAAGTTGGAATACAGTAGGTTTAACACCAATATAAATAAATAATGAGTTCATTATAGTACATTAAAGTGGTGGTTTGTTTTCTTATACTAACGGAGCTCGTGAGATTTTCTGTTGAGTTTTGTGTTGTGAAGTTTTCAAGTTTTTGGGTAAAGATTTGATGGATTTTGGAACAAGGAGTGGTAAGAGCCTAAGCTTCGGGATTCCCAAGGCACCCCAAGTAAAATTCAAGGACAACCAAAAGCCTAAGCTTGGGGATGCCCCGGAAGGCATCCCCTCTTTTGTCTTCGTCTATCGGTAACTTCACTTGAGGCTATATTTTTCTTCACCACATGATATGTGTTTTACTTGGAGCGTCTTGTATGATTTGAGTCTTTGCTTTTTAGTTTACCACAATCATCCTTGCTGTACACACCTTTTGGGAGAGACACGCATGAATCGGAATTTATTAGAATACTCTATGTGCTTCACTTATATCTTTTGAGCTAGATAATTTTGCTCCAGTGCTTCACTTATATCTTTTTAGAGCACGGTGGTGGTTTTATTTTATAGAAATTATTGATCTCTCATGCTTCACTTATATTATTTTGAGAGTCTTTTAGAACAACATGGTAATTTTCTTTGGCTATAAAATTAGTCCTAATATGATAGGCATCCAGGATGGGTATAGTAAAAACTTTCATATAGAGTGCATTAAATACTATGAGAAGCTTGATACTTGATAATTGTGATATAAAGGTGGTAATATTAGAGTTGTGCTAGTTGAGTAATTATGTAATTGAGAAATACTTGTGTTGAAGTTTGCGAGTCCCGTAGCATGCACGTATGGTAAACGTTGTGTGACAAATTTGAAGCATGAGGTGTTCTTTGATTGCTTTCCTTATGAGTGGTGGTCGGGGACGAGCGATGCTCTTTTCCTACCAATCTACCCCAATAGGAGCATGCGCGTAGTGCTTGGTTTTGATGACTTGTAGATTTTTGCAATAAGTATGTGAGTTCTTTATGACTAATGTTGAGTCCATGGATTATACGCACTCTCACCCTTCCATCATTGCTAGCCTCTTCAGTATCGTGCATTACCCTTTCTCACCTCGAGAGTTGGTGCAAACTTCTCCGGTGCATCCAAACCCCGTGATATGATATGCTCGATCACACATAATCCTCCTTATATCTTCCTCAAAACAGCCACCCTACCTATCTATTATGGCATTTCCATAGCCATTCCGAGATATATTGCCATGCAACTTTCCACCGTTCCGTTTATTATGACGTGCTCCATCATTGTCATATTGCTTTGCATGATCGTGTAGTTGACACCGTATTTGTGGCAAAGCCACCTTCATAATTCTTTCATACATGTCACTCTTGATTCATTGCACATCCCGGTACACCGCCGGAGGCATTCACATATAGTCATATTTTGTTCTAAGTATCGAGTTGTAATTCTTGAGTTGTAAGTAAATAAAAGTGTGATGATTTTCATTATTAGAGCATTGTCCCATGTGAGGAAAGGATGATGGAGACTATGATTCCCCCACAAGCCGGGATGAGATTCCAGATGAAAAAAAGAGGCCATAAAAAGAGAGAGAAAAGGCCCAAATAAAAAAAAGAGAGAAAAAGAGAGAAGGGGCAATGTTACTATCCTTTTTACACACTTGTGCTTCAAAGTAGCACCATCATCTTCATGATAGAGAGTCTCTTATGTTGTCACTTTCATATACTAGTGGGAATCTTTCATTATAGAACTTGGCTTGTATATTCCAATGACGGGCTTCCTCAAAATGCCCTAGGTCTTTGTGAGCAAGCAAGTTGGATGCACACCCACTTAGTTTCTTTTGTTGAGCTTTCATATATTTATAGCTCTAGTTCATACATTGCATGGCAATCCCTACTCCTTGCATTGACATCAATTGATGGGCATCTCCATAGCCCGTTGATTAGTTGCGTTAATGTGAGACTTTCTCCTTTTTTGTCTCCTCACACAATCTCCATCATCATATTCTATTCCACCCATAGTGCTATGTCCATGGCTCGCGCTCATATATTGCATGAAAGTTGAAAGAGTTTGAAAAGGCTAAGTATGAAACAATTGCTTGGCTTGTCATCGGGGTTGTGCATGATGGGAGCATTTTGTGTGATGAAAATGAAGCATGGCCAAACTATATGATTTTGTAGGGATAAGCTTTCTTTGGCTATGTTATTTTGATAAGACATAATTGCTTGGTTAGCATGCTTGAAGTATTATTATTTTTATGTCAATGTTAAACTTTTGTCTAGAATCTTTTGGATCTAAACATTCATGCCGCAATAAAGAGAATTACATTGAAAATTATGTTAGGTAGCATTCCACATAAAAAATTCAGTTTTTATCATTTACCTACTCGAGGACGAGTAGGAATTAAGCTTGGGGATGCTTGATACGTCTCCAATGTATCTATAATTTTTGATTGTTCCATGCTATTATATTATATGTTTTGGATGTTTAATGGGATTTAATATGCACTTTTATATTATTTTTGGGACTAACCTATTAATCGAAGGCCCAGTGCAAATTGCTGTTTTTTTTTGCCTATTTTAGTGTTTCGCAGAAAAGAAATATCAAACGGAACGAAACCTTCACGGGGATCTTTTTTGGAACAAATGCAATCTAGGAGACTTGGAGTTGAGGTCAAGGAAGCAACGAGGCGGCCACGAGGTAGGGCGGCGCCCCTAGGGGGGTAGGCGCGCCCTCACCCTCGTGGGCCCCTCGTAGCTCCACCGACCTACTTCTTTTGCCTATATATACTCTTATACCCTGAAAACATCCAGGGGAGACATTAAACCACTTTTCCACCGCCGCAACCTTCTGTACCTGTGAGATCCCATCTTGGGGCCTTTTCTGGCGATCTGCCGGAGGGGGATTCGATCACGGAGGGCTTCTACATCAACACCATAGCCTCTCCGATGATGTGTGAGTAGTTTACCACAGACCTTCGGGTCCATAGTTATTAGCTAGATGGCTTCTTCTCTCTCTTTGGATCTCAATACAAAGTTCTCCTCGATGTTCTTGGAGATCTATTCGATGTAATCCTTTTTGCGGCGTGTTTGTCGAGATCCGATGAATTGTGGGTTTATGATCAAGATTATCTATGAACAATATTTGATTCTTCTCTGAATTCTTATATGCATGATTTGATATCTTTGCAAGTCTCTTCGAATTATCAGTTTGGTTTGGCCTACTAGATTGATCTTTCTTGCAATGGGAGAAGTGCTTAGCTTTGGGTTCAATCTTGCGGTGCTCGATCCTAGTGACAGAAAGGGAACCGACACGTATTGTATTGTTGCCATCGAGGATAAAAAGATGGGGTTTATATCATATTGCTTGAGTTTA
This sequence comes from Triticum aestivum, assembly GCF_018294505.1. Taxonomy (NCBI): domain Eukaryota; kingdom Viridiplantae; phylum Streptophyta; class Magnoliopsida; order Poales; family Poaceae; genus Triticum; species Triticum aestivum. The sequence continues at coordinate 449,462,618 of NC_057803.1, read as the reverse complement.
TCCCTCTACATCATGTCATCTTGCCTAATGCGTGAATGAGATACTTAGGATACTCCAAGTACTAGATACTCAAGATTGTCCATAACCGGGGACACGGCTAACCATGATTAGATTGTACACTCTGCAGAGGTTTGCACATTTTTCCCCACAAGACTCGATCGCCTCCGTTGGATTTCTCGCACTACAAGGTGTTTGAGAAACGGATGACCGAGACGCAGTCTTTCAGAAACATTAACTCTTCACTCCAGGCAGACTATACCAAACCTACATCCCTCTACCTGCTGATCCACCTCTTCAAGAGCTCATGCAACCTACTCAACTATGCTAGAGCCCATAATAGCTTGTGGCTGCACAAGGAAGTTTCTAGCATGAAAATATCTCAGTTCCCTTTGATCTTGGGTGGCGGACCTTAGGATGATCACACGGGTACTCCGGGATATCCTAGGGCAACACTGGGTTCTCCAGGTGCCCGACAAGCAATCCACCCAGATGTGTATTAAAGTTGCCACCTTAAGTTGAACCATTAATTAACAATCTCACATCTGTCATGGATTCACTCACCCAAACCACGTCTACGAGCATAGCATAGCAATACGTAGAAGTAACTCCCAAGGTTTGAATATAATAGGGCAATAGGTTCTACCTCATCAACTACCATGTTAATCACATCCTAATCATGCAATGTTTAAGGATTGGAACTAATGCATAAAAACTGGGTATGAAAGGCAATGTGTTACTTGCCTTGCTGACGATCCGCAAAACCTAGGGACTCGTAGTAGCACGCTTCGCACTACGGGAATTCTATCACAAACAAACAATAGGATACATAATCAATCAAGCAAAAAAGCACGGGAAAAACTCAAATAATAAGAATTGACCAGAAAGTTCAACTTAAGAAGTCCGGTTTGCAAAAAGAATCAAATCAAACGGAGCAACGAAACTCAAACTCTGAAAGAAACAAGATCCGTTTACTAATCTGAACTAAAGTCAAATTTTTATAGTACCAAAATCTTGTTCAAGTTGATTAAACAGAAAGAGGGTTTCGAGACGAAGATCTAGGCGCTTGAATCGCCTGATTCTGATAAACGAGCGAAAAGATAAACTGAAACGAAAATCGGATCAGAAATCGCGATTGGAAATAATCGCAGAAAATCCGAGAAAAAGAAAACTGACGAACAGGCTAACGAATGGACGTTCGTTGTCTGTAACTAACGAGCGAAAACCATTCGTTAAAAGGAAGTACGGATGAACGTCCGCAAAGTAACTAAACCGAGAAAAACCGACGAATCGATCTAAAAAACGAAATTAGGGTTTCTAAAAAAACCGGATCAGTTTTAAAATAAAACCGAACGGCGACGACGACGGCGTATACCTCCGGTGAGGCTCCGACGAGGTGGGGCTGCGGAGGCGGGGTGCGCGGGGCGGCGCGCGGCAAAGGGCGGCGGCGGCGCTGCAGGGCGGGGCGAGGCAGGCGGCGGGGTTAGCGGCTCGGGTGGTGGTGGAGGGGGTCCGGGGTGGGGTATTTAAGGAGGGGGGCTGCTTGGGGAAGGGGGCAAGCGGCGCGGGGAGGAGGAGTCCCGGCCGGACTCAGAGTCGCAGCGGCGGCGCTCGCGGTCTCTAGGTCGGAGACGAGGCGCGGGGCTAGCGGGACGGCTCGGCTGGGCTTCGGCCCAGTCGGGCGCTGAGAGTTTTTTTTAAATAATTTCACCGGAATTTAAATAAATCCTAGAAAATAAAATAAAAAACTTAAAATGCCAAAACAGATTATCACCGTCTAAATAAATTTTTTAGAACGAGATGAACATTTTCTTGGCCCTAAAATGCAATTTTGAAAAACGTGCAACTTTTCTAATGCAAATAAAATAGCAATAAAATCCGAATAAAAATCAAATACTTGATTTTAATATTTTTCCTCCAATATTTCATTTATTTTGGAGAAGTCATATTATCTCCCCTCATATATTTTAATATGAAATATTTTCGGAGAGAAAAATAATTAAAACCAAAATCCTCGTTTCAATATTTGATAAAATTCAAATATGAAAGCAATGAAATCCCCAACTCTTTCCGAGGGTCCTTGAGTTGCTTAGGATTTCGAGGATCGCGAAATGAAATGCAGTAAAATATGATATGCATGAATGATCTATGTATAACATTTCAAATTGAAAATTTAGGATGTTACAAACCTACCCCCCTTAAGATGAATCTCGCCCTCGAGATTCGGGTTGGCTAGAAAATAGGTGTGGGTGGTCTTTGCGAAGATCATCCTCTCGTTCCTAGGTGGCTTCATCCTCGGTATGGTGGCTCCACTGAACTTTGCAAAACTTGATAACCTTGTTGCGGGTGACTCGGTTGGCAAATTCAAGAATCCTGACTGGCTTCTCCTCATAGGTCAGGTCACTGTCCAACTGAATCGCCTCCAAGGGTACTGTATCTCTTAACGGTATATCGGCCATCTCAGCATGACACTTCTTCAACTGTGAAACATGAAATACATCATGAACTCCTGACAGTCCTTCAGGTAACTCCAACTTGTAGGAAACTTCTCCCATACGTTCTAAAACATGATACGGTCCTACAAATCTCGGGGATAACTTTCCCTTAACTCCAAAACGTTTCACTCCTCGCAAGGGTGATACTCGCAGATATGCTCTATCTCCAATTTCGTAGGTTACCTCCTTGCGTTTTGAATCCGCATAACTCTTCTGCCTGGACTGAGCTACCTTCAGTCTATCTCGGATCAACTTAACCTTCTCTTCAGACTCCTTGATCAAATCTGGTCCAAACAACTATCGGTCTCCAACTTCATCCCACATCAACGGTGTTCTGCACCTTCGTCCATGCAGGGCTTCGAATGGTGCCATCTTCAAACTGGCTTGGTAGCTATTGTTGTATGAGAACTCCGCGTAGGGCAAATTGTCATGCCAACTAGATCCATAATCTAGCGCACAGGACCGCAACATGTCCTCCAGAATCTGGTTGACTCTCTCGGTCTGTCCATCTATCTGCAGGTGGAATGATGTACTGAACTCCAACCTTGTCCCCAAAGTTTGGTGCAGATGATGCCAAAACTTTGAAGTAAACTGTGTCCCTCTATCTGATACGATGGTCCTCAGAACTCCATGCAGACATACGATCCTGGTCATATACATCTTGGCCAACTTTGCACTTGTATAGGTGGTTTTCACTGGGATAAAGTGAGCTACTTTGGTCAAGCGATCAAGTACTACCCATATAGAATCTTATCCTGATTTGGTCCTGGGCAATCCGGTGATAAAATCCATCCCAAGTTTGTCCCACTTCCATTCGGGTATCGGCATAGGCTATAACAATCCTGCTGGCTTTTGATGTTCTGCCTTCACTCTCTGACATACATCACATACGGCTACATACTCAGCAATATCCTTCTTCATACCTGTCCACCAGAAACATTCCTTCAAATCCAGATACATCTTGGTTGTTTCCGGGGTGTATCGAGTATGGTGAGTCATGAGCCTCCTGAAGTATTAACTTCCCGATCTCTATGTTATTGGGCACATAAACACGGTCCTCGAACCATAAGGTGTCGTGCTCATCCTCACGAAAACCTTTGGCCTTTCCTTTGCCCATTCTCTCTTTTATCTCGGTAATCTCTTTGTCCTCCATTTGAGCTTCTCGAATCTTTCCTAACAATGTAGACTGAACCTCCATTGTCGCAACAAAACCTCTAGGAACAATCTCCAATCGAAGTTCCCTGAGATCCTCTGCTAACTCCTTTGGTAATCCTGTGCTCAATAGGGTGTTAGCATAACTCTTCCGACTCAAAGTGTCTCCTACGATGTTGGCCTTGCCTGGATGATAGTGAAGCTTCATGTCATAATCCTTTATAAGCTCCAACCATCTCCTCTGCCTAAGGTTCAACTCCTTCTGTGTGAAAATGTACTTCAAACTCTGATGATCCGTGTACACATCACAATGGTTTCCAATAAGGTAATGTCTCCAAGTCTTCAACGCATGCACTACGGCTGCTAACTCCAAATCATGCGTGGCATAATTCAATTCGTGCGGTTTTAGTTGTCGTGAGGCATACAAAACAACTCTTCCGTCCTGCATAAGCACACTTCCAAGTCCTAGGCGGGAGGCGTCGCAATACACTTGGAAATCCCTGCGTATATCCGGTAGAATCAGCACTGGGGCTGTGGTCAAACGTTTCTTTAACTCCTGAAAACTTGCCTCACATTCTTCCGTCCATTTAAATTTAGTATCCTTCTTCAATAACTCTGTCATTGGCTTCGCAATCTTGCAAAAATTCTCAATGAATCTTCGGTAGTATCCCGCGAGTCCAAGAAAACTGCGGATCTCGCTAACTGAAGTGGGTGCCAACCATTCAGTGACTGACTGAACCTTGGTGGGGTCTACCTCTATACCTTCTCCTGATATAACATGTCCAAGGAATCCGACTTCCTTCAACCAAAACTCGCATTTGCTGAATGTGGCATACAACTGATGTTCCCTGAGTTTCTTGAGAACTAAACGCAAATGCTCCTTGTGCTCCTCCTCATTCTTCGAGTATACCATTATATCATCAATGAACACCACAACAAACTTATCCAAATATTCCATGAACACTTTTTTCATCATGATCATGAAGTAGGCAGGGGCGTTAGTCAGTCCAAACGACATGACCGTATATTCATACAACTCGTACCGTGTGGTGAATGCTGTCTTTGGTATATCCTTCTCTTGAATTTTTAACTGGTGATATCCTGATCGCAAATCGATCTTTGAAAACACCTTAGCTCCTTGCAGTTGGTCGAACAAATCATTGATCATGGGCAGTGGGTATTTGTTCTTGATCGTCACCTCATTCAACACACGATAATCAACAACCATTCTTAGAGACTTATCCTTCTTCTCAACCAAAAGCACTGGGGCTCCCCATGGTGATGAACTCCGTCGAATGTAACCTTTCTCCAATAACTCCTTGATCCGCTTCTTAATCTCCTCCAGATCATTTGCGGGCATCCGATAGGGTCTCTTTGATATTGGCCCTGTACCTGGCAATAGCTCTATCAAAAACTCGATGTATCGATCCGGTGGCATGCCTAGTAACTCCTCTAGAAAAACATCCGGGTAATCCTTCACTACATGCACTTCCTCCTGTACAACTCCCGTGAGGGTATTTACTTGGCTCCTCCTAGGCGCATGCCTAGATGCATACTTAATCCTTTTTCCCTCCAGGGTGGTGAGATAAATTGACTTACTAGCACAGTCAATGCTTCCTCCATACTTTGACATCCAGTCCATGCCTAATATCACATCCAACCCCTGTGACTCAAAGATTATTAGGTCGGACGGAAAAACATGGCTACCAATGGTTAAGGGTATCTGGTCGCACCATCGACTAGCCATATACTCTACTCCAGGTGAACTCACTAACAGAGGGGTCCTAAGGGTTTGGGTTGGTAGTTTAAACTTATCCACGAATCCCATTAATATGTATGAATGTGATGCACCAGTATCAAAAAGAACAAGGCCGGTAAATGACTTAACCAAAAACTTACCTATAACCGCGTCTGGCTGCTCTTCAACCTCCTCCATGTTAACGTGGTTCACTTGTCCTTTGTTGAATGGATTGGGCTTCTTCCCAGTGCTTCCATTTCCGTTTCCATTCTTCGCTTTAGGGCACTCCGTGGCATAGTGTCCAGTCTTCCCGAACTTAAAGCAAGTAATGTGACTTAGATCTCTCTTGGCGGGTGTGGTTGGATTGGGGCGGTTCTGATTGTTGTTTGCTCCATTCCCAGTCCCATGCTTAGAACCATTGTGGTTATGCGAACTTCCTCCGGTGTGGTTATGACCTCCATGGTTATGAACAAGTCCTCCCGAGTTCGGGGTTAGGCGAGGCTTCTGCTGAGCTCCTGAGTTATACCTCCCTTGCCCATACTTCCTCTTATGGCTCTCAATTTGCCGATGCTTCCCTTCAATCATAAGAGCCTTATCTACCAACTCCTGGTAGTTGTTGAATGTTGCCACCATCAACTGCATGCTCATCTCATCATTCAACCCTTCCATAAACCTCTCCTGCTTCGCGGCATCTGTGGACACATCATCCGGGGCATAGCGGGATAACTTACTAAACTCATCCACGTACTGAGCTATAGTACGGTTCCCCTGGCGTAAGTTGCGAAACTCACGCTTCTTCATATTCATAGCTCCAGTTGAGACATGGGCTGTGCGGAAAGCTTGCTGAAACTGATCCCGAGTGACGTTGGCTATGGGAAAGTGGCCGTGTAATTCCCCACCATGAGGCTGCTGGTCCATCCAATTGACGTGCGGCAAAGCGCACCTTCTCAGCATCTGTGCAACCTGCGGTGGTCAACTCCCTTCCAATATGGCGTAGCCAATCATCAACAACTATAGGCTCGGTGCTACTGGAAAACACCAACGGCTGCAACCTCAGGAAGCGAGCTAAGTTGTCAATTGGAGGCAGGTTGTTGTTGTTGTTGTTGCCTTGGTTCTAGACTAACAATTGCATCAAGGCATTCTGCTGTTGGATCAACTGAGTGAGCTCCGGCGGGAAGGCAAATCCGGTGTCACGTCTCGGAGGCATCTGGCGGGTTTAGAGGGGAGAGATTAGAGTAGAAAAGGGGTCTAGTGAGAAAGCACTACCCATATGCACATGAGACAAACACAATCATTTCACTCAATCAATCAAGCAAGGGCATACAAATGGTCTAGAACTATCGTAAAAGTGCTCAACTACTACTATATACATGGGGGAATAATACTATAATTTGGTGGTCATCTAGAAATTTTGATCGGTGGAAGACTCCATGATGTCTGCTCCAGCTTCTTCTTCAAAGTCATCATCACTTGGGTCGGAGTCGGTGTCGTCGATGATGATGTAGTTCTTCGGGCAAGTGGAATCGTCGTCCTCTCCTCCCAGTGCGGGGTCTCCCATGAATACTCCGATCTTCTTTATCAGGTCGTCATTCTTCTCCAATAGTGTTGCAATTTCCTCCTCATATCCATCGCGTGTATACTTAAGTTCTTCTTCCAGCTCGATGATCCTTGTCTTCGCCTTCTTCAAATCTATCATGTCTGCGCACATCTGATTCTCCTAGCGTCGAATGTGCTGATTTAACTCCTGGATGAAAGCTGCAATGGACCTGTCCTTCTTGGTGCTGGTCATCTCCCATTGCTCATCTCGGCGCCCACATATCTGATAGATAGTGTCCTTAAGATCCTTGTTGTAGACTTCTCCAATGCGTCCCATGGTAATTTGGGCTGCCATGCTCTTGCCTAGACTCTAGGTGGGTGCTTCAAAAGAAAATTCTATGGGCTTAGTGATTGGCGAGAACGTCCTTCCTGGAACTTGAACTTGAATCATCCAGCGCTCCACTTCTGGTAAGGTGGCGTTGTACGTCCCGGTGAAGCTTGGTATTCCGATGTTCAAGTACCTAGTGACTTCCTTCAAGTGGCGTCCAAAGGGTGTGTCTTCATCCGGTTGTGCAAACTTGTTCTTCAATTCCGCCATCCTAAAGAGTAGAAAATAGGAGAGGAGTCAGAAATGAGTAGAGAAGAGTGACCTATGGCTTTAGCTTAGTGGTCGTGTCCTACACTCAGCGTGTGCTCTGATACCATCTTGTAGCGACCCGACCTCAAATGGTCAAGTCTCTGTGCTTCAGTGTCATCCCTAGATTGGTAATGCTGACACACATAGTACTCGAAGGATTTATAACAGAGTAGCAATCACACACTTATTACATCGAATGTCTCAAAAGAGAACTTATTACAATAAATATGGCTTAAGGCCATCTAATATGATAACAGCGGAAGGCTTGGAAGATAAAGTGAGTCCATTAACTCCAACGGCATAGATGAGCTACACGGCAACGACCTAACGAACCTTACACCTCGTCTGAAAAGTCTGCAACATAATACGTTGCAGCACGAAAACGGGTCATCACATGGAATATGCTGGCAATATAACATAGTAGAGCAAGAACAGAATAATGCTATCACTACATGCATATTTGGCTGGTGGAAAGATCTATGGTTATATTTTTTGCGAAAAGCCAATTTTCCCCTAAAACAAAGGAATACATTTTATTTAACTATCATGGTAGTTGAAACATCATTGAGAAGGTTCCTCCAACTCAATCCCAATGAAAGTAATTATCAACGCAACAATATTAATTAAGAGTGATGAGATACTTAGGATACTCCAAGTACTAGATACTCAAGATTGTCCATAACCGGGGGCACGGCTAACCATGATTAGATTGTACACTCTGCAGAGGTTTGCGCACTTTTCCCCACAAGACTCGACCGCCTCCGTTGGATTTCTCGCACTACAAGGTGTTTGAGAAACAGATGACCGAGACACAATCTTTTAGAAACATTAACTCTTTACTCCGGGCAGACCATACCAAACCTACATCCCTCTACCTACTGATCCACCTCTTCAAGAGCTCATGCAACCTACTCAACTATTCTAGAGCCCATAATAGCTTGTGCCTGCACAAGGAAGTTTCTAGCATGAAAATATCTCAGTTCCCTTTGAGCCTGGGTGGCGGACCTTAGCATGATCACACGGGTACTCCGGGATATCCTAGGACAACACTGGGTTCTCCAGGTGCCCGACAAGCAATCCACCCAGATGTGTATTAAAGTTGCCACCTTAAGTTGAACCATTAATTAACAATCTCACATCTGTCATGGATTCACTCACCCAAACCACGTCTACGAGCATAGCATAACAATACGTAGAAGTAACTCCCAAGGTTTGAATATAACAGGGCAATAAGTTCTACCTCATCAACTACCATGTTAATCACATCCTAATCATGCAATGTTTGAGGATTGGAACTAATGCATAAAAACTGGGTATGAAAGGAGTATGATCAATGTGTTACTTGCCTTGCTGACAATCCGCAAAACCTAGGGACTCGTAGTAGCACACTTCGCACTCCGGGAATTCTATCACAAGCAAACAATAGCATACATAAGCAATCAAGCAAAGAAGCACGAGCAAAACTCAAATAAGAAGAATTGACCAGAAAGTTCAACTTAAGAACTCCGGTTTGCAAAAAGAATCAAATCAAACGGAGCAACGAAACTCAAACTGCGAAAGAAACAAGATCCGTTTAATAATCTGAACTAAAGTCAAATTTTTATAGTACCAAAATCTTGATCAAGTTGATTAAACATAAAGAGGGTTTCGAGACGAAGATCTAGGCGCTTGAATCGCCTGATTCCGATAAACGAGCGAAAAGATAAACTGAAACGAAAATCGGATCGGAAATCACGATTGAAAATAATCGCAGAAAATCCGAGAAAAAGAAAACTGACGAACGGACGTTCGTTGTCTGTAACTAATGAGCGAAAACCATTTGTTAAAAAGAACGTACAGACGAACGTCTGCAAAGTAACTAAACCGAGAAAAACCGGCGAACCGATCTAAAAAAACGAAATTAGGGTTTCTAAAAAAACGGATCGATTTTAAAATAAAACCGAATGGCGACGGCGGCGACATATACCTCCGGCGAGGTGGGGCGGCGGTGGCGAGGTGCGCGGGGCGGTGCACGACAAAGGGTGGCGGCGGCGGCGCTGTGGGGTGGGGCGAGGCAGGCGGCGGGGTTGGCGGCTCGGGTGGTGGTGGAGGGGGTCCGGGGTGGGGTATTTAAGGAGGGGGGCTGCTTGGGGAGGGGGGCAAGCAGCGCAGGGAGGTGGAGTCCTGGCTGGACTCGGAGTCGCAGCGGTGGCGCTCACGGTCTCCAGGTCGGAGACGAGGCGCGGGGCTAGCGGGCCGGCTTGGCTAGGCTTCGGCCTAGTCGGGCGCTGAGAGTTTTTTTGAAAAAAAATTCGCCGGAACTTAAATAAATCCTAGAAAGTAAAATAAAATCTAAAAATTCCAAAACAAATTTTCACCGTCCAAATAAAATATTTAGAACGAGATGAACATTTTCTTGGCCCTAAAATGCAATTTTGAAAACCGTGCAATTTTTCTAATGCAAATAAAATAGCAATAAAATCCGAATAAAAATCAAATATTTGATTTTAATATTTTTCATCCAATATTTCATTTATTTTGGAGAAGTCATATTATCTCCTCTCATATATTTTATTATGAAATATTTTCGGAGAGAAAAATAATTAAAACCAAAATCCTCGTTTCAATATTTGATAAAATTCAAATATGAAAGCAATGAAATCCCCAACTCTCTCCGAGGGTCCTTGAGTTGCTTTGGATTTCGAGGATCGTGAAACGAAATGCAGTAAAATATGATATGCATGAATGATCTATGTATAACATTCCAAATTGAAAATTTGGGATGTTACAACATACTCAACGATCATATAGTCTTCTATGATTGCTAACACTCACCGCATACACATGAGCAAAACATTTCAACCAGACACATAGAAAGATAGGGGCTTATTGTTTCTCCTCCCAACGTATTCACCTCAAAGGTGATGTCAACAATAATAACTGATGCTACCCATATCCAACTGGATATATGTGCCTAGATCTTTCCTCACCACATGATGCTTGCCAAAATAGAAAATAAAAAGGAATAGAGAGAAGAACCTTGACTCTTGCATAAAGGTAAATACATAAAAGTAAAAGATAGGCCCTTCGCAGAGGGAAGCAGAGGTTGCCATGCGCTTTTTGTTTGTATGCTCAATCCCTTAGTGCAAAAGAACGTCATGTTATATGCCCCTTGTGATAGCAAACTTTATTATGCAGTCTGTCGCTTTTATTCTTTGCCATCACAAGTTCGTACAACGCTCAATTTTGTCTTACACTAAATGATCTAACACTTTTAGAAGCAATTTTTATTGCCTTATTACATCGATGACAACTTACTTGAAGGATCTTACTCAATCCTTAGGTAGGTATGGTGGACTCTTGAAAATAAGATTTGGATTTAATGGTTTTGGATGCACAAGTAGTATCTCTACTTGGTGCGGAATTTTTGTCTAGCAAAGATGGAGGGCAAGCACCACATGTTGAAGGATCTATGACAATATAACTTCTAAGTGAATATGAATAAAAATAAATCATTACGTTGTCTTCCTTGTCCAACGTCAGCAATTTTGGCATATAATATTTTGATGGGGCTCACAATGACAAAAGATTTCCAAGATAGTATATTTGCATGTGAATCTTCTCTTCCCTTATTAATTCTTTCATGAATTGCATCATTGACCAATGCTATGTTTGTCAATCTCCAATAAAAATGTCTACTTATACTGTAGCGACCAGACCTCAAACGGTCCAATCTCTGTGCTCAGGTATCATCCCTGGATCAGTAATGCTGACACAACACAGTACTCGAAGGATTTATAACAGAGTAACAATCACACACTTATTACATCGAGTGTCTCAAAAGAGAACTTATTACAATAAATATGGCTTAAGGCCATCTAATAACGATAACAGCGGAAGGCTTGGAAGATAAGTGAGTCCATCAACTCCAACGGCATCACTGAGTATAGAACCACGACCTAAAAGCACCTTACTCGTCGTCTAAAAAGTCTGCAACATGAACGTTGAGCCTGAAACGGGACAGCACATGGAATATGCTGGCAATGTAACACATAGAGAGCAATGAAAGAATAATACTATACTGCATGCATATTTGGCTGGTGGAAAGCTCTATGGTTACAGTCTTGCGTAAAGCCAATTTTTCCCTACTACAAAGGAATGAATTTTATTTAACTATCATGGTAGTTGTTAAACATTGAGAATGGTTGACAGCATTCAGTCCCAATTAAGCATCATCATTAAAAACCCAACAAAATTAATTAGAGTAAAATGATGAGATTCACATGATAATCCAAGTACTAGATACTCAAGATGTCTATAACCGGGGACACGGCTAACCATGATTAGTTTATACACTCTGCAGAGGTTTGCGCACTTTTCCCCACAAGACTCGATCTCCTCCGTTGGGATTCTCGCACTACACGGTGTTTGAGAAACGGATGACCGAGACATAGTCTTTCAGAAGCGCTAGCACCTTACGATCGGGTAGACCGTTACACCTACTTTCCCCTACATCTGCTAGTCTACCACTGTAAGAGTTCGCACAACTTAGTCAACTATGCTAGAGCCCATAGTAGCTTGTGGCTGCACACGGAAGTTTCTAGCATGAATAATCTCATGATCCCTTTGAGCATGGGTGGCGGTCCATAAAGAAAAACAGGCAATCGCTGGAATACCCATGTGCCTCAATCCACCCAGATGTGTATTTAAGTTGCCACCTTAGATAAACCATTAATTTAACAATCTCACATCTGTCATGGATTTCACTCACCCAATCCACGTCTACTAGCATAGCATGGCATAATAAGCAAACGTAGAAGTAACTCCCAAAGGTTTGATAATGAACAGGTAATAGGTACTACCTCAACTACTTCCCAAACCCACAATTTAATTAGATCCTAATCATGAAATGTGTGAGGATTGATCTAATGCAATAAAAACTGGGTAGTAGGAGGTATGATCAAAGTGTTACTTGCCTTGCTGATGATCCGGGAAACCTAGCGATTCGAAGTAGCAAGCGGCGCACTCCGGGTACTCTATCGCAAACAAACAAGCATACAATAAGTACTCGACTAATGCACAGGTAAAACTCGAATAAGAGATCTAACCAGATAGTTCAACTTAAGAACTCCGGTTGGCAAAAAGAACCAAATCGAACAAAACCACGAAAGACAAACGGCAAAAGAAACAGGCTTCGTTTACTATTCTGGATCTAGGGCAATTTTTACAGAGGTAAAAACTTGTTTGAGTTGGTTAAACGGAAAGAGGGTTTCGAGACGAAACTCCAGGCGCTTGAATCGCCTGATTCCGATAAACGAGCGAAAAATTATACTAGAACGAAAATCGGATCAAGAATCGCGATCAGAAAAATCGCGGATTTAATCCAAGAAAAAAAACGACGAACAGATTAACGAACAAACGTTCATTATCTGGATCTGAACGATGAACGCGTTCGTTAAAACGAACGAATGAGCGAACGCTCACTAATTAAATAAACCGGAAAAACCGATCTATTAAAAAAACGAATCTAAAAAAACCGAACGAAAAACCGACGAAAAACCGAACGGAAAACAGAACGGTTTTTTTAGAGAAAAACCGGCGGCGGGACGGGGTCAACCTCCGGCGAGGCGAGGCGGCGGGCGGCGGCTCCGGCGGGCGGCGAGGGGCGGCTCCGGCGGGCGGGGCGGCGGCGGCGGTGGCGGCGGCAGGGGCGGCGGGGCGCGCTAGGGTTTGGGGGTGGCTCGGCTAGGCTCCCCCGGCTTATAAGGCCGGCCGGGCCAGGTGTCCAGGTCGGACACGGCCCGATAGGTCGGTTCACGTTTTTTTTAAATAGTTACACTCAGAAAAAAACAAAAGAAATACTAAACGGACTCCAAAAATTCCGAAATAAATTTTCCCCGGCTTCTAAAATCAAGCCGCACATGATGAACATTTATTTGGGGCCTAAATGCAATTTTGAAAAATGCGCATTTTTCCTAAATTCAAATAAAATAGCAAATAAAACTCAAATAAAAATCTTATTTGATTTTTTTATTAAACCTCAATATTTCTTTATTTTGGGAAAGTCATTTTATTCCCTCTCTCATATTTTTGTAATAGAAATAGTTGAAGGTAAAATAAATAAAATCAAATGATCCTATTTTCAAAATTTGAGAGAACTCAAATATGAAAATAACGAAATCCCCAACTCTCTCCGAGGGTCCTTGAGTTGCGTAGAATTTCTAGGATCAACCACAATGCAATAAAATATGATATGCAATGATGATCTTGTGTATAACATTCCAAATTGAAAATTTGGGATGTTACAAACCTACCCCCCTTAAGATGAATCTCGACCTCGAGATTCGGGTTGGCTAGAAAATAGGTGAGGGTGGTCCTTCAGCAAATCTTCCTCTCGTTCCCAGGTGGCTTCATCCTCCGTGTGGTGGCTCCACTGAACTTTGCAAAACTTCATAACCTTGCTGCGAGTGACTCGGCTGGCATACTCAAGGATCTTGACTGGTTTCTCCTCACAGGTCAAATCACTGTCCAACTGAATCGCTTCCAGCGGCACTGTGTCTCTCAGTGGTATATCAGCCATCTCCGTGTGGCACTTCTTCAACTGGGAAACGTGGAACACGTCATGAACTCCTGACAATCCTTCGGGCAATTCCAACTTGTAGGCTACTTCTCCCATACGCTCCAAAACCTTGTATGGTCCTACAAAATGTGGCGCTAAATTTCCCTTAATTCCAAAGCGCTTAACTCCTCGAAGTGGAGATACTCGAAGATAAACTCGGTCTCCGACTTCGTAAACTGTCTCCTTGCATTTTGAATCTGCGTAGCTCTTCTGCCTGTACTGGGCTACCTTGAGCCTATCGCGAATCAATTTTACTTTATGTTCAGACTCCTTAATCAGATCCGGTCCAAAAAGCTGGCGGTCTCCAACCTCATCCCACGACAATGGGGTCCTCCACCTCCCTCTGTACAAGGCTTTGAAAGGGGCCATCTTCAAACTGTATTGATAACTGTTGTTATAAGAGAACTCTGCATATGGCAAATTCTCGTCCCAACTAGATCCATAATCTAGCGCACAAGCTCTTAGCATATCCTCCCAAATCTGATTGACTCTCTCGGTTTGTCCATCTGTCTGTGGATGGAAAGCTGTACTAAACTCTAGCCTGGTACCCAAAGTTTCATGCAACTGATTCCAGAACTTTGAGGTAAATTGGGTTCCTCTATCTGATACAATGCTCCTTGGAACTCCATGCAGACATACGATCCTGGTCATGTATATCTTTGCTAACCTTGCACTGGTATAGGTAGTCTTCACTGGAATGAAATGAGCTACCTTTGTCAAACGATCGACTACAACCCATATTGAGTCATAGCCTGAACGTGTTCTGGGCAATCCTGTAATAAAATCCATGCCTAACTTATCCCACTTCCATTCAGGTATTGGCAATGGCTGTAGCAATCCCGCTGGCTTCTGATGCTCTGCCTTTACTCTCTGACATACATCACAAACTGCTACATATGCAATATCCTTCTTCATTCCGGTCCACCAGAAAATATCCTTAAAATCCAAATACATCTTGGTATTTCCTGGGTGAATCAAATATGGTGAATCATGGGCCTCTTGCAGAATTAACTTCCTAATCTCTGAGTCATTAGGCACATAAACACGATCTTCAAACCATAAGGTATCGTGCTCATCCTCACAAAATCCCTTAGCTTTTCCTTTGCTCATTTTCTCCTTGACAAAAGCAATCTCCTTGTCAGTCTTCTGGGCTTCTCTGATCTTATCCATCGAAGTAGACTGAATCTCCAATGCTGATACATAGCCTCTCGGGACTATCTCCAAACATAGCTCACGAAGATTCTCGGCTAACTCCCTTGGTAAATCTCCCGTCATTAGGGTGTTGACATGGCTCTTATGACTCAGCGTATCGGCTACTACGTTAGCCTTTCTGGGGTGATAATGCAATCTCATATCATAATCCTTGATGTGCTCCAACCATCTCCTTTGTCTGAGATTTAACTCCTTCTGCGTGAAAATATACTTCAAACTCTTGTGATCTGTGTACACCTCACAATGGTTTCAGATGAGAAAGTGTCTCCAAGTCTTCAATGCATGCACTACGGCTGCTAACTCCAAATCATGCATAGCATAAGTTAATTCATGAGGCTTAAGTTGTCGTGAGGCATATGAAACAATTGTTCCTTCCTGCATAAGTACTGCTCCAAGTCCTCGACGTGAAGCATCGAAATACACCTCATAATCCTTGGTATGATCTGGCAGAATCAACACTGGTGACGTAACCAAACGTTTCTTCAACTCCTGTAAACTGGCCTCACATTCCTCGGTCCATATGAATTTAGTATCCTTCTTCAACAACTCCGTCATAGGCTTCTCAATCTTCGAGAAATTTTCAATGAATCTCCGGTAGTATCCTGCAAGTCCAATAAAACTCCGGATCTCTCCAACTATTGTTGGGGTTTCCCAATTTGTCATAGTGTCAACCTTGGTGGGATCTACTGCTATACCTTCTCCGGATATAACGTGTCCAAGGAATCCAACTTCCTTCATCCAAAATTCACATTTGCTAAACTTGGCATATAGCTGATGTTCTCTGAGCTTACCAAGTACCAAACGCAAATGCTCCTTATGCTCCTCTTCATTCTTCGAGTAAACTAGGATATCATCAATGAACACTACGGTGAACTTATCCAAAAACTCCATAAACACTTTATTCATCATGTTCATAAAATATGCAGGTGCGTTAGTCAAACCAAATGACATAACGGTATACTCGTACAACCCATACCTGGTGGTAAAAGCCGTCTTAGGTATATCCTATTCTCGAATCTTCAACTGGTGGTATCCTGATCGCAAATCGATCTTGGAAAATACCTTAGCTCCTTGCAATCGATCAAACAGATCATTGATCATTGGTAGTGGGTACTTGTTCTTGATGGTTACTTCATTCAATCCTCGATAATCAACAACCATCCTTAATGATCCATCCTTCTTCTCCACTAGAAGTACTGGCAATCCCCAAGGTGAAGAACTTGGGCGAATATAACCTTTATCCAGTAACTCCTTAATCTGCTTCTTAATCTCCTCCAAATCCTTTGCGGGCATCCTATATGGTCTCTTAGATATTGGCCCTGCGCCTGGAAAAAGCTCAATCAAAAACTCAATATCTCTATCCGGTGGCATGCCTGGCAACTCTTCTGGAAATACATCAGGGAAATCCTTCACTACTGGTACTTCCTCCTGCACAACTCCTGCTAAACAATTTACTTGAGTCCTCTTCGACACATGCCAGGATACATACTTGATCCTTCTCCCTTCTGGGGTGGTAAGCAAAATTGACTTACTGGCGCAATCGATGTTTCCTCCATACATCGATAGCCAATCCATACCCAGGATTACCTCCAAACCTTGTGATTCCAAAATGATCAAATCCAAGGGAAACACATGCCTACCTATACTCAATGGCACTTGAAAACATCCCTTGCTAGCCATATACTCCGCTCCTGGTGAGCTTACTAACATAGGTGTCCTAAGAACTTTAGTGGGCAGGCTATACTTATCCACAAATCCCCTTGATATGTATGGATGCGATGCACCAGTATCGAAAAGAACGAGTGCAGTAAATGACTTAACCAAAAACTTACCGATTACTGCATCCAGCTGCTCTTCAACCTCTTCCATGTTAACGTGGTTCACCTGCCCCCTGTTGAAAGGGTTCAGCTTCTTTCCAGAGCTTCCATTGCCATTTCCATTCTGGGATTCAGGACATTCATTGGCATAATGTCCGGTCTTCTGGCACTTAAAACAAGTGACTTGGCTCAGGTCTCTCTTGGCTGGGGTTGATGCGTGGGTGCGGTTCTGGCCGTTGCTTCCTCCATTCCCATTACCGTTCTTGGTGCCATTGTGATTGTGCGAGCTACCTCCTCCATGGGTATGCTGAAAATGTCCTCCCGGTCTAGGGGTAAAATGTGGCTTCTGCTGAGCTCCTGAATTGTAGTTCCCTCGTCCATACTTCCTCTTGCGGTTCTCAATCTGCTGCTGCTTCCCTTTAACCATGAGAGCACTGTCTACCAACTCCTGGTAGTTGTTGAAGGTTGCTACCATCAACTGCATGCTCAACTCATCATTCAGTCCTTCTAGAAACTTCTCCTGCTTAGCTGCATCCGTAGCAACGTCATCTGGAGCATAACGTGCTAGCTTACTAAAGTCCTCCACATACTGGCCAACTGTCCGTCCTCCTTGGCGCAAGTTGCGAAACTCACGCTTCTTCATGGCCATAGCTCCTGCTGAAACATGGGCAGTACGGAAAGCCTGCTGAAACTGGTCCCATGTGACAGTGTCGATAGGGAAAGTGGCGGTGAAATTCTCCCACCATGATGTTGCGGGTCCTTCAAGCTGATGTGCGGCAATACTTCACCTTTTTCGCATCTGTGCATCCTACCGTGGTCAACTCCCTTGCTGTCTTGCGGAGCCAATCGTCTGCTACTATCGGCTCGGTGCTACTAGAAAACACCGGCGGATTCAGCCTAAGAAAACGAGCTAAGTGATCAATAGGTGGTGGTGGTGGGTTGTTGTTGTTCCCCTGATTCTGATTCTGGACTAGCAACTGCATCAATGTGTTCTGCTGCTGGATCAACTGGGTGAGCTCCGGTGGGAAGGTAAATCCGGGGTCACGTCTCGGAGGCATCTGAGGGTTTAAAAAAGATGAGATTTAAGAATAGAGAGGGGTCTAGGGAGAAAACACTACCCATATGCACATGAGGCAAAACAAACAAATCACTTCATTGAATCAAGCAAGGGCATACAATCGATCTAACTATCGCAAAAGTGCTCGGACTACTATATTTACATGGTGGACTACTACTACTGATGGGGTGGTCTACTAAAAATATTCTTCGGTCGCAGACTCCATGATATCTGCTCCACCTTCATCAACATAGTCATCATCGCTATCATTTGGATCCGAGTCGGTGTCATCGATGATGACATAGTCTTCCGGGTGAATCTCCTTGGGTTCTTCGTCTTCTTCTACTGGTGTAGGGCCTCCCATATAGATCCTAATCATGCAATGTGTAAGGATTGATCTAATGCAATAAAAACTGGGTAGTAGGAGGTATGATCAAAGTGTTACTTGCCTTGCTGATGATCCGGGAAACCTAGCGATTCGAAGTAGCAAGCGGTGCACTCCGGGTACTCTATCGCAAACAAACAAGCATACAATAAGTACTCGGCTAATGCACAGGTAAAACTCGAATAAGAGGTCTAACCAGATAGTTCAACTTAAGAACTCCGGTTGGCAAAAAGAACCAAATTGAACGAAACCACGAAAGACAAACGGCAAAAGAAACAGGCTTCATTTACTATTCTGGATCTAGGGCAATTTTTACAGAGTTAAAAACTTGTTTGAGTTGGCTAAACGGAAAGAGGGTTTCGAGACGAAACTCCAGGCGCTTGAATCGCCTGATTCCGATAAACGAGCGAAAAGTTATACTAGAACGAAAATCGGATCAGGAATCGCGATCAGAAAAATCGCGGAATTAATCCGAGAAAAAGAAAAACGACGAATGGATTAACAAAAGAACGTTCGTTATCTGGATCTAAACGATGAATGCATTCATTAAAATGAACGAACGAGCGAACGCTCGCTAATTAAATAAACCGGAAAAACCAATCTATTAAAAGAACAAATCTAAAAAAAACGAACGAAAAAGCAACGGAAAACCGAACGGTTTTTTCGAGAAAAACCGGCGGCAGGGCGGGGTCAACCTCCGACGAGGCGAGGCGGCGGGCGGCGGGCGTGGCGGCGCGACGCGGCGAGGCGAGGCGGCGGCGGCAGGGGCGGCGGGGCGCGCTAGGGTTTGGGGGTGGCTCGGGTGGGCTTCACCGGCTTATAAGGCCGGCCGGGCCAGGTGTCCGGGTCGGACACGGCCCGATAGGTCGGTTCGCGTTTTTTTAAATAGTTACGCTTAGAAAAAAACAAAAGGAATACTAAACGGACTCCAAAAATCCCGAAATATTTTTTCCCCGGCTTCTAAAATCAAGCCGCACAGGTAGAACATTTATTTGGGGCCTAAATGCAATTTTGAAAAACACGCATTTTTCCTAAATTCAAATAAAATAGCAATTAAAACTCAAATAAAAATCTTATTTGATTTTTTATTAAATCCTCAATATTTCTTTATTTTGGGAAAGTCATTTTATTCCCTCTCTCATATTTTTTAATAGAAATAATTGAAGATTAAATAAATAAAATCAAATGATCATATTTTCAAAATTTGAGAGAACTCAAATATGAAAATAACGAAATCCCCAACTCTCTCCGAGGGTCCTTGAGTTGCGTAGAATTTCTAGGATCAACCAAAATGCAATAAAATATGATATGCAATGATGATCTAGTGTATAACATTCCAAATTGAAAATTTGGGATGTTACATATACTTTTCCTTATGTGGTGTCATTACTTACCATAAGATTAGCATATGATCATTTTCATTCATTTCCTTTCTTTTTATCGAAACATGAAAGTAAAGAAAGAAAAACTCAAACTAGACTTTATTATTTATCTCGCACACGATTACAAACATAGAGCACTAAGCAAACTCTTGAAGAGAAAGGATCGAACTAAACTTTTATTCATCTAAGGCAAAAGATAACTATGGATCGAACTAAGATAAGTAAAGGCAAAAGATAGTGGGGGTGATACGATACCGGGGCACCTCCCCCAAGCTTGGCCCAAGCCAAGGGGAGTGCCCATACCCGATACTCAACTTTCTTTTGGTGATGAAGAAGGAGGAGGTGGTGATGAAGTGGTAGCGATCTTGTCCTTCATGATCAAGAGATTCTCCAATCTACGGATGATGCTCCGGAGGACGACGATGTGCTCTTGCAACAGAATATTTTCACGGATGAGATATTTATTTTGCACACTAACCGTTTCGATGACCCGAAAGGCTTCGATCTCGCTGGGGGTGAGATGATCATAGTAAGGTTTAAGGATATCTTCTTCTTCTTCCTCGGAAGGCCAGGCTTGCTCAACCACCGCCGCTTGATCTCTGATAGCCTCCTTGCTCTTGTCTCCTTTGACGGCTTCTACGGGCTCTTCTCTCTTCAGCTCAATCTTCATCAACCAAGCATCATCTTCCACGTTGTTGGAGGAAGAAGAAGACATGATGTCTGGCTCAACAGATCTGACCGAAAACAGGAAGAAAAGAAAACATAAGATTTCTCTGCGATACGGTGGTCAATAGGTTCGGGGGGTATATAAAGAATTTTTATCTTGGGAAACAAGCAAACAGAAGAAAGACGGAGTCTAGAAGGTACCCGAGGTGGGCACAACCCACCTTGCGCCCTGGTGTCTTGTGCCCACCAGGGTCACCTTCCTGGTAGTTTCTTATTTTCCTAATTTTTTAAATATTCCAAAACTGACAAAAAATATTTTTGCAGATTTTTCGGAGTCCGTTTACTTACCGTATCACGTACCTCCTCTTTTTCATGATTTTGGAGTGTTCCGGAAGGTTTCTTTTATGTTTTCTGCCGGTGTCATAGTTTGGATAATATTACTTTCAACATTAATGGGCTTACCTGAGATATAATGTTTTATTCGTTGGCCATTAACAACCTTCGGGTTAGTACCTTTGATATTATTTATTTTGATAGCTCCAGATGGATAAACCTCCTCGATAACATAGGGTCCTTCCCATTTGGAGAGGAGTGTTCCTGCAAAGAATCTGAAACGAGAGTTCTACAAAAGAACATATTCTCTGACTTTGAACTCACGCTTTTGAATTCTTTTGTCATGGCATCTTTTAACCTTTTCTTTAAATAACTTGGCATTTTCATAAGCTTGGGTTCTCCATTCATCTAGTGAGCTAATATCAAATAACCTCTTTTCACCGGCAAGTTTGAAATCAAAGTTGAGTTCTTTAATTGCCCAATATGCTTTATGTTCTAACTCAAGAGGCAAATGACAAGCTTTTCCATAAACCATTTATAAGGAGACATACCCATAGGATTTTTATATGTTGTTCTATAAGCCCATGCATCATCTAATTTCTTAGAGTAATTCTCCGGGGATTCATTGACAGTCTTTTGTAAAATTAATTTTATTTCTCTATTGCTAAGTTCAACTTGACCACTAGACTAAGGATGATAGGGTGATGCAATTCTATGGTTAACATCATATTTGGCAAGCATTTTACGGAAAGCACCATGAATAAAGTGTGAACCACCATTAGTCATTAAATATCTAGGGACTCCAAACCTTGGGAAAATAACTTCCTTAAGCATTTTAATAGAGGTGTTGTGATCAGCACTACTAGCCGGAATAGCTTCTACCCACTTAGTAACATAATCAACAGCAACCAAAATATGAGTATACCCATTAGAGGAAGGCAAAGGTCCCATGTAATCAAAACACCAAACATCAAATGGTTCAACAACAAGTGAATACTTCATAGGCATTTCTTGGCACTTACCGATATTATCTATTATTTGGCATTCATCACAAGATGAGATAAACTTACGAGCATCCTTGAAGAGAGTAGGCCAGTAAAATCCAGATTGCAATACCTTGTGAGCAGTTCTGTCTCCCGCATGATGTCCTCCATAAGCTTTGGAGTGACATTTCCATAGTATTTGTGCCCGCCCATGCTGAGGTACACAACGTCTAATAATACCATCTACTCATTCTTTGTAAATATGTGAGTCATCCCAAAAGTAGTGTCTTAAATCATAGAAGAATTTTCTCTTTTGTTGGTATGTAAAGCTAGATGGTATGTATTTAGCAACAATGTAATTAGCATAGTCAGCATACCAAGGTGTATTATAGAAAAAATTATTGCAGCTAATTGCTCATCAGGAAAAATACCATTAATAGGTTGTGGGTCATCAAGATTATTTTCAAGCCTGGACAAGTTATCAGCTACGGGGTTCTCCGCTCCTTTTCTATCAGTGATATGCAAATCAAAATCTTGTAGCAAGAGAACCCACCTAATGAGTCTAGGTTTAGCATATTTCTTTTCCATAAGATATTTTATAGCAGCATGGTCGGTGTGAACAATAACATTAGAATCAACAATGTAAGATGAATTTATCACAGGAAAACACCACTGCTAAGAATTCTTTTTCAGTAGTAGCATAATTTCGTTGAGCACTGTCTAGAGTTTTACTAGCATAATGAATAACATTCAGTTGCTTATCAACTCTCTGTCCTAGAACAGCACTAACAGCATAATCACTAGCATCACACATAATTTCAAAAGGCAAGTTCCAATCAGGTGGTTGAACAATAGGTGCAGAAATTAAGGCTTTCTTGAGTGTTTCAAAGGCTTGTAAACAATCATCATCAAAAACAAATGGAATATCCTTTTGCAAAAGATTTGTAAGAGGCCTAGAAATTTTATAAAAGTCTTTAATAAACCTCCTATAGAAACTAGCATGACCGAGGAAACTATGAATACCTTTGATATCTTTAGGACATGGTATTTTCCCAATTGCATCAACCTTAGCTTTGTCCACCTCAATACCTCTTTCAGAAATTTTATGGCCCAAAAAAATACCTTCATTAACCATAAAGTGGCACTTCTCCCAATTCAAGACAAGATTTGTTTGCTCACATCTCTATAAAACTCGATCAAGATTGCTTAAACAATCATCAAAAAACTTCCCATAAACAGAAAAGTCATCCATGAAAATCTCAACAATCTTTTCACAAAAGTCAGAGAATATAGCAGTCATACATCTTTGAAAGGTAGCAGGTGCATTGCATAAACCAAAAGGCATATGTCTATAAGCATAAGTTCCAAAAGGACAAGTATAAGTGGTCTTTCCTTGATCATGTTGAGAAATAGGTATTTGTGAAAAACCAGAATATCCATCAAGGAAGCAACAATGTATGTGCTTAGATAATCTTTCTAGCATTTGATCAATAAAAGGCAAAGGGTAATGATCTTTTCTAGTTGCTTTGTTTAATTTTCTAAAATCAACCACCATTCTATAGCCTGTAACAATTATTTTTGGAATAAGTTCATTCTTATCATTAGGAACAATAGTAGTACCTCCTTTCTTGGGGACACAATGAACATGACTTACCCATCTACTACCAGCTATAGGATAGATTATACATGCTTCCAGAAGTTTTAATATTTCCGTTCTTACCACTTCTTTCATCTTCAGATTAAACCAATGTTGGCGATCAACAGGTTTAGCATCAGGTTCCATATTAATTGTGCTGACATAGAGTGGGACTCATGCCCTTAAGATCATCAAGAGTATATCCAATGGTAGCTTCATGCTTCCTTAGATCTTCCAATAATCTTTCTTCTTCATGTTCCGAAAGGTTAGCACTAATAATAACAGGATAAATCTTTTTCTCATCAAGATAAGCATATTTCAAAGTGTCAGGCAATTGTTTTAATTCAAACACAGGATCACCCTTAGGTGGAGGAGGACCTCCTAGAGTTTCAATAGGCAAATTGTGTTTAAGGAGAGGACGATTTTCAAAAAAAATCTTATCTATTTCATTTCTTTCATGCATATGCATATCATTTTCATGGTCTAGCAAATATTCTTCTAAAGGATCAGTAGGAGATACAACAATAGAAGCAAGACCAATAATTTCATCCTTACAAGGGAATTATTTTTATGAGGTTTTCTACTAAACTTGGAAAAATTAAATTCATGACACTCATCACCAAAGCTAACACCGATAGTTTGTTTATCACAATCTATTTTATCATTAATAGTGTTCAACAAAGGTCTACCAAAGATAATGGGAAAAAAGTCATCTTGTGGGGAACCAAGAACAAGAAAATCAGTAGGGTATTTTATTTTCCCACACAAGACTTCAACATCTCTAACAATCCCAAGTGGTGTGATGGTATCTCTATTAGCAAGTTTAATAGTAACATATATGTCTTCTATTTCAGCGGGTGTTATGTCATTCATAATTTCTTGATATAAGGTAAAAGGAATAGCACTCACACTAGCACCTATGTCACATAAACCATGATAATAGTGATCTCCTATCTTAACTGAGACAACAGGCATGACAACAACAGGTCTATGTTTATCTTTTTCATCGGGTTTGGCAATTCTAGCAGCTTCATCACAGAAGTAAATAACATGCCCATCTGTATTTTCAACCGGGAGATCCTTAACCATAGCAACACTAGGTTCTACCTTGATTTGTTCAGCTGGTTTATGTGTTCTAATATAACTTTTATTGACCACAGTTGAAACTTTAGCATGTTCCTTTATCCTAACAGGGAAAGGTGGGTTTTTAAATATAAGTAGTAGGAACAACTGGATCAACATTATAGATAATAGTTTGATCTTTAGCTACTATCGGTTCTTTAATTTCTTCTTTAATATGTGGGTGATATTTAAACCATTTCTCCTTAGGGAGATCAACATGAGTAGCAAAAGATTCACAGAAAGAGGCTACTATTTCAGAGTCAAGTCCATATTTAGTGCTAAACTTTTGAAAAGCATCAGTATTCATAAAAGATTTAACACAATCAAACTTAAGCGTAATACCTGACTCTTTACCTTCCTCGAGTTCCCAATCTTCAGAGTTGCGTTTAATTCTTTCCAAAAGATCCCACCGGAATTCAAAAGTCTTCTTCATAAAGGAACCAGTACAAGAAGTATCAAGCATGGATCGATCATCATGAGAAAGCCGAGCATAAAAATTCTGAATGATAATTTTCTTCGAGAGCTCATGAATTGGGCATGAATATAACATTGACTTAAGCCTCCCCCAAGCTAGAGTGATACTTTCTCCTTCACGAGGCCAAAAATTATATTTATAATTCCGATCATGATGAACTAGATGCATAGGATAATTTTTTGGTGAAACTTCAATTTCAATCGATTCCAATTCCAAGATCCAATATCATCGCATAGCCTATACCAAGACAATGTTTTTCCCTTCAAAGATAAAGGGAAAACTCTCTTCTTAACTTCATCTTCGGGTAAACCTGCAAGCTTAAACAATCCACAAATTTGTTCCACATATATCAAGTGCATATCAAGATGTTCGGTTCCATCTCCTGCATAAGGATTAGCTAGCAGTTGTTCTATCATACCTGAAGGAATTTCATATTCAATATTTTCAGTAGGTGCAGTAGGTTGAGGGGTAACTAATTGTGGTTCCGATCGAGGTGAAGATACCCCGAACAAACCCCTCAAAGGATTGTTTTCCATAGTAACAAGTGGCAATAAATTTCAGCATGTAGTAATAATTTTTCCTTACCAATTTCCACTTACCAAGAGCGCTTCACTCCTCGGCAACGGCACCAGAAAAGAGCCTTGATGACCCACAAGTATAGGGTATCAATCATAGTCCTTTCGATAAGTAAGAGTGTCGAACCCAACGAGGAGCGGAAGGAAATGACAAGCGGTTTTCAGCAAGGTAATATCTGCAAGCACTGAAATTATAAGTAACGAGTAGTTTAATAGCAAGATAATTTGTAACGAGCAAGTAATGATAATAGTAACAAAAGTGCAGCAAGGTAACCCAATCCTTTTGAGACAAAGGACAAGCCAAAATGGTCTCTTATGATAAGCAAAGCATTCTTGAGGGTACACGGGAATTTCATCTAGTCACTTTCATCATGTTGGTTTGATTTGTGTTCGCTACTTTGATAATTTGATATGTGGGTGGATCGGTGCTTAGGTGATGTTCTTACTTGAACAACATCCTACTTATGATTAACCCCCTCGCAAGCATCTGCAACTACGAGAAAAGTATTAAGAATAAATTCTAACCATAGCATTAAACTTTTGGATCCAATCGGTCCCTTACTGAATAGCGCATAAACTAGGGTTTAAGCTTCTATCACTCTCGCAACCCATCATCTAATAACTAATCCACAATGCATTCCCTTAGGCCCAAATATGGTGAAGTGTCACATAGTCGACGTTCACATGACACCACTAAGAGAATCACAACATACATACCATCAAAATATCGAACACATATAAAATTCACATGATTACTTGCAACAAGATTTCTTCCGTGACCTCAAGAACAAAAGTAACTACTCACAAATGATAATCATGCTCATGATGAGAGGGGTATTAAATAGCATATTGGATCTGAACATATAATCATCCACCAAATAAACCATAGAGTAATCAATTACAAGATGTAATCAACACTACTAATCACCCACAAGTACCAATCTATAGTTCCAGTACAAAGATTGAACACAAGAGATGAACTAGGGTTTGAGAGGAGATGGTGTTGTTGAAGATGTTGATGAGGATTGCCCTCCCCAAGATGGGAGAGTTGTTGGTGATGATGATGACGAAGATTTCCCCCTCTGGGAAGGAAGTTTCCTGATGACCCACAAGTATAGGGGATCTATCATAGTCCTTTCCTTAAGTAAGTGTGTCGAACCCAACGAGGAGCAGAAGGAAATGACAAGTGGTTTTCAGCAAGGTATTCTCTGCAAGCACTAAAATTATCGGTAACAGATAGTTTTGTGATAAGATAAATCATAACAGGTGACAAGTAAATAAAGTAACTAAGGTGCAGCAAGGTGGCCCAATCCTTTTGCTAGCAAAGACAAGCCTGGACAAACTCCTACATGTGGCACCTCGGCTCAGAGAAAACCGGAACGCCCCATATTCCGGCCCAGAGATCGAGGTGAAGTCTTCTGGAATACGACACTGCTTAGTATAGAACAAACTAGCTCTCTATTATAACACAAATAGGAATACAAGGGTTCCAATATTACAATGAATAACATCGGCACGACGACACAACGCCAACCACGCTTGCTTTGTACAAGCAGCATAACAACTCGAGGCAGCGGAACAACTACTAGCAGCGGAACAACGAACGACGATGATGGACTCCAATCCACAGGGACTCTGGCTGGAACGTTTATCCTAGCTCGGGGACACAGGAACAACACCAAACAAGCAAGCAATCCCGGCACGACCTGCAAACTGGCATGACACGCCAGGTCGATACATTGAATGTACTTGCAAGCTCACAATAACTAGAAGCATTCAAGACAAACAACAACATGGCAATTACAGGTTAAGCAGGAATCATCATGAGATCATTAGAATAACATGGCATGACCAACTTGAACATGATACCGCTAGAACAATATGAGCATGGCATGAACATATAAATCTGACAATACTAGCATGCAGCATGATGACACTATATGCACCATTTATTCTGCTTGGGTTACCTCGTAACCATCACACGCATCACATACCAACCTCGGACATCACACGATCATCTCAGGATCAAATCAAGCTTGGTATAAACAATACCATAGTAATCATTAAATGACCACAAGGAGCTTGATCTTTACCCACGATTCTCGCACAACATCATGAATATCCAACAACTCGTTATCCTTGATACCACTATGATCATTCACGGATCACAAACGGAACCACTCTGGGCTCAACGGGTTACCTCATAACCAAACGGTGATCTTTCCGGCGATCACAACCATGACCAACACTTGGTCTCAAAAGGTGATCTTTCCGGCGATCACAACCATGACCGACACTTGGTCTCAAACGGTGATCTTTCCGGCGATCACAACCAACTGATCTCATCAACGAACCGAGGTTGTTATTAAACACATTATTATTAATACTATTGACTCATGGTGTGACCAACACGAACTGGGCCCTTATCCGCGTGCACGGCCATCGATAGATTTAATATACACTCTGCAGAGGTTAGTACACTGTACCGACACCACGGAACCCATAACCTCGCACTCCCATTCGGGTGGACCAACGGTGTTCCGACAAAACCGTCCTATTGCCATGACACTCTCCCGGCCACTCCGACCAACTCCCCTCTGGGCTAGGTCATGCGTGGCCCCGTGCCTACCAAAGGCACCAACGGCCACCATCGTGGCAAAACGGCCACCATCGTGGCAAAACGGTCCCAAATCGGGACAATCCGGATATAACAACAACGAGCACACAAGGTTATGTCTGCTTACCGGGCAAGGGTACCACACACCCATAACCTTCCCTCGTTGGAGGCACCAGCAAGAGGCACGACAATAGACCCTGTTAGGACCTTCCCATAAAGGTAAGCGTGGTTGCACTGGTCAGCTCGATATGGTGGCACCATGACTCAGCCAACAGTTGTTCAAGTTCAATTTAATCCGGTTAAACTTGAATGCAATATGCTGAGCCATGATAAAATAACATGATGCAATTACAATGCATGAGCATGATATCAACATAATCATGAGGGTACAACATAACTATCCACCATATCTACAATGAATCATATCCAACTGAGCATGGCATACTGACTAGCATGAACATCACAAGTACATACTTTCAGAAACATAGCATGACCACTAGCATCAACAATAAATATCATGCAAGAACATATCAACAATACCATCATGTAAGCATTTAATCCAACTGGATGCAATGGAACATGCATAACAACAGTACTCGAGACAGACGTCAGTCATGCACCGAAGACCATTACCAACATCAACATGTACTACTAGCAAGCATAAGCATATGAAAGGAATACCAACAACTAGCAGGGCATGATAACCAGGTGCATAACAACATAGCAAGAAAGTAAGCACTAACCCAGAAGCATTACCGAAACAACGATAACCATATTTTAAACAAGCAAAACTTTATTAAATATCCAAGTTGAAAACCATGGCTACTGCATGACTATCATGCAAGTGGGTATTGTGGCTTTCCTGGGGATGAAGAATGCTCCGGGGAGCAGTGCGGTGAAGCCGCGGAAAGACTCGCCGGAAAAGGTTCTCTCTCGAAGGGGCTGATTTGGGGCAAGGGAAAAAGGTCATTTTCATAGTGTCAAACCATAATGAAAATGATTCCAACAGAATGGGCTCGACGAGACAAAGATGTGGGCGTTGGATTCACCTTAATCGGAGTCTCGAGCAAAAAGTTATAGCCCAGCGAAGTTCAGGGACCAATCTATAAAAAGATTTCTACAAACAGGCCTCTGGAGGACAAAACAGAAAACGTATTTCAGCGAATGCGCTTTCAGAACT
The DNA here is from genome assembly GCF_018294505.1 of Triticum aestivum. NCBI lineage: Eukaryota > Viridiplantae > Streptophyta > Magnoliopsida > Poales > Poaceae > Triticum > Triticum aestivum. The sequence goes on along the minus strand of NC_057803.1, from coordinate 449,433,025 downwards.
GAGGAAACGCATTTTAACCCGAAGAAGATGAAAGTACGCTTTCCTAAAAGAAAAACATATTCAAAGGAATACGTGTCCACTTACTCCACGTCAGCAGAGTGAGGGGCCGGCCTCTGGGTCGCTGACGGGTGGGGGGCCACGGCATCTCTTCTCTCTCCTCCCGCCTCCATCGTCCTCCTCGCGACGGCGCGACAAAAAGGCGAGGCCGGGCACAGAACAGAGGGAGGGGATGCCGGCGCCTGTCCTGGTGGCTCGGTCCACCTCAGGCAGAGCTCCGACCACCGAGATGAACGGCGCGGAGTGGCGCACCTGACTGGAGGAGTCACGCTCGCCGGAGAGCATTGGACGGAACCGGGTGTTGAACGTGGCGGATGGCAGGTTCGGCCACCGATGGGTTCGGCGCTGAGGTTGCTCCCGCAGCGAGGTAAGTGGATGGGGGAACTCGCCGGAGCTAAGTGAGTTGAAGGGTGGTGTTAGGGGAGAGGTAGGGGCTCGACGTTGCCTGAATTTAGGCGGAGACCAGAGGCGCCCATGGTGGTGATGAGCGGCAAGAAGAGCTTCTGGAAGTCGGGCTAGAGGTGGGGAGAGCCTAGAGGAGTGCGGTGAGGAGGCTCATGAGCTCGGAGTGGCTCGGGATAGGCCTATATATTGCCGGGGCGACGAGGGGAGGCCGCGGACGCGTGGTCGTGGCTCGGGTGCCGCCGCTCGCGTCTGGCCATGCTCTGGAGACGGCAGCGATCACGGGACGGCGTGGGATCACGACAAGGGAGGTGCGAACGAGCTACAGAGGTGCACAGGGTAGGAGGGGCCGAGGGGCACATAGGAGAAGCGGTTGAACGACATTAAAGCCTTGTCGGCTACAACTCGCTCGTGGGCGCGCGGCGACGAGCACCGACGGAGAAGCGGACGGAGGGGGAAAAGGCTTCAGGAGGACGGCAACGACGTGGGGAACACGATAGACAGGCCCGTGCTCACTGAGGCGCCAAGCAGAGAAGGGGGACCGAGCAAGAAGATGTTTTGGGCGCGGCCAGTGTGTGCCAAAGCGGTGGTCAATGCGTGCACCGGTGCACACAATGCCACACTGTCGCCCAAATGGTGTCTGGGGTTTAGTACTTCCTGGGTAGGTTGCAAATGAGGTGGTAGCTCGGTTAAATACGTTGTGGTTAAATGGTAAGTGAGCTCTGAAGTTTACTGCAGTAAACTTGATCATGAAACAATGATCAACTAAGGTGAGATTAGAGGCAAACGGGTTGTCTTGTAGATTTAGGTTAGGAAGGACTATAGTCCTGGTAATTATGGAGGGGTTTGGCTCAAGGATTATTACAGTTGCTTAACAACTGCATAAATTTATCCAGAAATAAGATCAGGAAGAAGCACTCACACAGAGTGATGGATTGAGCTGAAAATGAACATGGAAGAATTATTTGGTCATATGAGAGTGCCATAAAAATTTCATGCCATTTGGCCAAGCCAAAATGGTAGTTCCTTCATATAGCACTTCTCTGGACAGAAACTTAGGAAAGTTCTTGAGGAAATATGGCTAGATGAAATGAGCCCATATTTTGTGGAGATAGGTTATATAGGTAGGAGGAGTCCCTGAAAAAGTTTCATCAATAATGGAGCAAGATAAAATATACTTGCTTCACTAACTAAAAATTTGGACAGAATCAAAGATTTGGTCATGTGCTCACATAGATGATTGGATAGGGCTGCAAATTGGAGGAGGGCATTTATATGATCTCATTCAGGAGTGTGCAAAATGTCAACTTATTTGGATAACCCTAGCTAACACTTCCTTCACAAAAGCTTCCCTCAGACATGAACTTTGAAAAATCACTAAGGAATACTGGCTAGGAAAATAAAGTTTAATTTTGGCACAGGTCAATTATATGGACATGAAAAGATGTCCACAAAGTTTGGGGTCAAATGGAAAAATATAAATAGCACTTGCTTCACAATGTGCCATTTAGGACAGAATAGGAAATGAATTATTTAAGCATGATGGAGAACATGGCAATGAAATATTTTGCCATATTTGAGGAAGATATGACCCAAACTATTTATGAGAATTATTTGGGAATTTTAGGAGTGATAAAAATATAGGTTGCTTCAACTTAGGGCAAATTGGGTTATTCCTTTAATAGAAAAAGGAATATTCCCAATGAAAGGAATATTGGGATTGGTCCAAGATGGAAATTGCAAGGCCTTGGGAGGGAGATGGGGATGACAAGCCACTCTAGAAAGAAAGAAGAGGTCATCTTCTTCAGTTTCCAGACCACACAACCATAGAAAAAGAAAACTCAAGCAAAAACCTAGGAAAATCAAAAGAAAAAGAAAGGGCCAAAAAATCAGGCTCTGACAACTCTCCCCCCCCCCACTTAAAGAAATCTCATCCTCGAGATTTGATTGCTCGGGGAAGAGGTATGCATATACTGACTTAAGGAGACCGTTTCCAACTCGGGTATCCTTTTTCCTTTATTGATTGTTCCCATTAAATTCTTCATCTGACTTACCTGACTAGCTCTGGGGTGGTTTGCTTCACCATATCCTGACAGATCTTACCTCACATTTCCATGCTTATACTAGCTCCAATTATTTTCATATCTTCTAACTTATCTGAGTGTGATTTGTTATCATGACTGGAATATATGCCCGTCTCACAAATCCGAGAGTGATTCCCGATTGTTGTGGTTGTACTGACAAGCTCCCATGAATTGGTGATCAGATTTTCCTGAGGAACACCCAAACTATTACTCCTTGCATTGGGTTTCTCTGCTAAGTGCAGGTACTTCGGGTTCCAAACAGCAAGTTGGCGCATAACCATTTATTTGACAGATCCTGACTTACCGCAGGAATTTTTGAATCATCTTGACCGACTCCACTGTCTTGAGTGTCAGATCCGTACCAAATATTTCATTGTCGCCTGATGGGCCAGCATAAGGGGTGTGACCTTATATGATAATACCCACAGACTTGACGGACGGGGGTTCTGGCAGGAGAATCTTGTTTATGACAGACTACCTCTTGATGTTTCACGTAAGTGAAGACACATGCCTCAAGACTGTTATTCATCATCATGATTATTTATTCTGCCGGCATATCCAGGGGAGAGTAGGCGGTGTGAGGCTTTACCATAGTCACTAAGGTCAACTATTGAATTGACCTTTGGTCCGACTTGACAGACCTAGATATTCGATGCCGACAAATTTTAGCACATACTGCTAACTGAGCGGGTCTTTCCTTGATATGGGGTCTTTACCAAAATTGAGTAGACCCCCTTGATGAATATTCATGGTGATCAATAATGACTCAGACTGCCCGGGGTATCTGCACCAGGTGGACCATGCAACAATTATCAGTCTTCCTCCTTCATTACTGTTTTCTTTGCCTGGATCCTTGCTGAAAGAGCTTGGTCATATTGCTTCTTCGTGTGACCATAGGTACTGTCAGGGAAAATATTTCGACAGACATACTTTTATCCTCATCTACTATCATGATAACATCATTCAAATTGCAGGTTCATCACCTCTCAAGTTTTAACCGTAGGAAAAGGATCAGTAGCCACCAGAACGGTCTTTACAACTCAGATCTGGGACATCACTGAAATAGCTCAACCACTGCTCAAGACGGCCGAAAATCAGCTCAGAGCATGAGACCGTGTTGATAAGAAGAAAGTGGAAGTTCCCTAATACAACCTAAAAGCAGCTCAGAGCAAAGGGCCGCTGTCACAAAAATAAACTCAACAGTTGTATGAGACGGCCGGAAAGCATCACAGAACTCATGACAGTTGTTGAATAGAGAAATATAAAGTCGGCTTCCACCCCGGTCGGCCAAAAATAGCTCAGAACATAGGCGTGGTGCCGTCACTGAAGAAGAGAAGACAAGGGCTTATCAGGATCATATTCCAGGTTCACAGGTACTTGTACTGAGCTCACTGTTTTTATCATTCTTCATAATCCTTTGTCAGACTGTGGTGTATATCTGGCTTCCTTCACCTATATATGAGAATCTAATTCCTGAGGCAGACTTGTGTTCTGACTGATTCTTGCTTCTGACCAAACTATTTGCAAATCTGATTCTTGGGATGTACTACCATAAGCTGTCAATTCATAATTTGATATCTTGCACCAATGTCGTACTAAGGAAGATTGAATGGCTTATGTTGGAGACCATCGAGAGTATCTTGCTGAGGAAGACTAGATATCGTGCTTCAGAAGCTTCCCCCCTTAAATACTTGCTAGGGGGGAACTCGATACCCTATACCGGAAGCTTTTTTTTGTGGTCGCTTACTGCAGAAGACAAAGTACCTTGCACGGGAGGTCATACTGTGGAAGATAGAGGAATCTTGCATTGGAAGCTTCTCTAGTAACTTGCAAGGAAAGACTGGGTTGCTTATGCCAGAAGCTTCTCATTGTGATATGCGGACCGGTTACCATATACACACGCCATCTTAATATTTCTGTTGTGGATTACTTGTGTGAAAAGGGGTTTGCTGAACTATCCTCCTTTCTTTTGACTGAGAATATACCATCGATCTTGCATACAATTTATCTTCCCGCTGATTTGATTATTTCTGCTATGAAGGGTGCACACTTGGGGTGGACTTGATTATCCATACTGTTGTGAGGAGTGAAAATTAATGCAAACTTGATTGTCATCATCATAATTAGATATTTCTCATTTCACTGCGGTCGGGTGAGAATTTCATTCTGTTTAGCTGAGTTTCCAACTATATGCATCCCTTGCTGACTCTTTGGGTCCAACGTCGGTTGATAGGCAACTTTAATGAGGGGAAAATATGGCAGCACCGAAGGCCCAAAGAAAGAAGCAAAAGAAACGACGAAAACAACAACACACAAAGCATACAAAATAAATAAATAATCAAGCAACATTACATATTACTGCTACTCACAACAATAATATGCATGCACACCTAAGCACACAAATCTCGCGGAAATTTTGGGACTACGGTCTGACATGCTGTGGCGGTGTGCACGAAAGTGAATTTACGTGTGGAAGGAGTTGGCGTAACCAAGGCTACACCAAGTGCTGGTTGAACACCGGTCGCAACCAGATGGCGAGGACGGACTTGGGGATCAAGTAGCGAGACACAAGGTCATGACTACCTCATCATCAAGCGTACGAAGGGAATCATACCCGTCCAAAGAATGAAATGACAGGGCAAGATAACAGTGGAAGACTGGGTTTAATGGCATTGCCCTTTTCTGATAACAAAGATCAACATGGGTTGCCAAGGGGACGAGATGGATGGTCTGTGTCGGTGTCAGAACCGGCGGATCTCGGGTAGGGGGTCCCGAACTGTGCGTCTAGGCCGGATGGTAACATGAGGCAAGGGACACGAAGTTTTACCCAGGTTCGGGCCCTCTCGATGGAGGTAAAACCCTACATCCTGCTTGATTAATATTGATGATATGGGTAGTACAAGAGTAGATCTACCATGAGATCGGAGAGGCTAAACCCTAGAAGCTAGCCTATGGTATGATTGTTGTTGTGTATGTTGTCCTACGGACTAAAACTCTCCGGTTTATATAGACACCGGAGAGGGTTAGGGTCACACAAAGTCGGCTACAATGGTAGGAGATCTACATATCCGTATCGCCAAGCTTGCCTTCCACGCCAAGGAAAGTCCCTTCCGGACACGGGACGAAGTCTTCAATCTTGTATCTTCATAGTCCAGGAGTCCGGCCGAAGGTATAGTCCGGCTATCCGAACACCCCCTAATCCAGGACTCCCTTAGTAGCCCCTGAACCAGGCTTCAATGACGATGAGTCCGGCGCGCAGATTGTCTTCGGCATTGCAAGGCGGGTTCATCCTCCAAGTACTTCATAGAAGATTTTGAACACAAAGATAGTGTTCGGCTCTGCAAAATAAGTTTCCACATATTGCCATAGAGAGAATAATATTTACACAAATCTAATCTGCTGACGTATTCCGTAGTGTGACACACCAGGGCCAAGCCTTTATCCGAGTCGTTTTATTATCCCACCTCAGCGCGTCATGCGAGGCGGTTTCCTTGGCACGTCTTGTTAAAGTAGAGATCGTGTCCCCTTATTCCTGGATTCTCATCAATACGGGCGTGGGTAACCCAGCCGCTTCTAGGACTCCTAGATTATAGGCAAGTCCAAACGGACACCGAGAGGACGCTTGATATTCACCCTCTTTATAAAGGGACAAGGCTTTTATTTTTCCCTCTCGTGCGCAATTGAATCCTTCCCCCACCTCAAGCTCAAACGCCCAAAGTTCAGGTCAGGTGCTCCGAACCTTCAGTCATGTCCGGATCTAGCCTTCAAGGCCTATGGGTGACGGAGGAAGACATCAAAATGTTGAGGGAGGCCAAATATCTGACCGCCGAGATCTTGCATCGGCTGCCTCCCCGAGGGCAGGCCGTCCCCACCCCCGAACCCAACGAAAACGTCGTGTTCATTTCCCACTTCCTCCGAGGTCTAGGCCTTGCTCTGGATCCTTTCGTCAGGGGTTTGATGTTTTATTACGGGCTAGACTTCCATGATCTAGCTCCGGACTCCTTTCTTCATATCACAACATTCATTGTCGTATGCGAGGCCTTCCTCCGGGTTACCTCTCACTTTGGCCTATGGCTCAAGACCTTTGAAGTAAAGCCGAAGATGATTGAGGGGCAACATGCAGCGTGTGGAGGTGCCTCAATACGCAAGATGACGGGAGCTCCGTGGCCCAAAGTTTCCATCCCAGAGGTGTCTGAATTGTGGCAACAGGAGTGGTTCTACATCACGGCTCCTAGAAGTGCCAAGTGGGCAGCCGCCCCTGTTTTCCGCTCGAGCCCTCTACCACAACTGATGTCATGGATCAGCAGAGGTCTGAACTGGGGTCCAGCCAAGGACGTGCCTATACTGCAAAGCCGCATTCGAGATCTCTTCAATGGAGATTTCAGTTTGGTTGCGGTAATACAAGTTATGTTGGTGCGTCAAGTCCAGCCTTGCAAACGCCGGCCTCTTCGCCTATGGGAGTTCAATCCCGAGGGACCACGTGTCATTCAAAATTTTCTTGGCCTGACGCACAAGGAGATGTACAAGTCATTCTTTGGACCTCAGGTGGAGTGTCCGGAAATCACCGAGGACGTGGGCCTGAGTAGTAACCGCGCCGCCGAATAGGTAAGGCATCTTTCGGCCGAACATACTATCTCTCCTTTGTTACGAAGTTATTTCCGAGGGTTCGCTTTTTGACCAGGACTGGCTAACAAAGGCAAAGTTGATTCGGTGTTCGGCCCCCCTCCCTGAGGGTTTGGAAAATCCAGTATTGGAAAAGATGCTCCAGACCGAACCTTCCCGAAGCCCTTGGAGGAAGATACTGTGGAGGATAATACAAGCGGACGCGGGCCCCCAACGCTGCCCATTCTAACCGAGGGAGCGAGCGTCTCCATGAAGGAAGATGACCAGAAGAGGAAAAGGACTGTGCCCGGGGATTCGGAAGCTGAAGCTTCCAAATGGGAGAAGAAGTCTCCCACAGAGGGTCCTACCTTGGGGGTGCCGTTACCGCACAAAGTCCGTGGGGGGATCAATTCTCCAGCGAGTCGTAAGTGACCCGAAATACTTTAATAGTACAGATATGCCATCTTTTTCTTCTGAGAAAATAACCACCGCATATGTCTTTGCAGTTTGGGCCTTAGCCCCTCTCAAATGAGCTCGTCTTCGGGGGATCTTCTTGCAGAGATGATGGAGAGCGAAACGCCTCCTCCGGACTCCTCCGCTCCGGAAGCGAGCGACCCTGAAGTGTCGTCGCGGAGGGCCTCACCGAGTCCGGTGAGGCCAGAAGATAATCCCATTGACCCCTAAAGCTCTCAGTGTCCGGCTCACGAAGAGAGCAGACAAAAGAGTCCGGCACCGTCTAGTGTGGGATCGGATGTTCTGAGGGAGTTGGTGGGGCGAGCGGCCATCTCAGATGAACACCATGTGCTGATGAATACGGTGATGGAGAGAATATCGTCCGCCGAAAGCGGATTGCATGAAGCTTTTATCAGTCTACTGACAGGCTTTGAGGTACGTAAAAGAATGTATGATAGTCCTGCACATGCTAGGTGTGCCCTGTGTAGATAGTCGCCCCTGAGACTCTGGTTGTCGTCGGAAACAACGACGAATAGAGGATCATATTAACAGGTAATAACCATATTGCCTCTATGTGCAGGTGATGGAAGCTCCGGTGGCTAGCCGGACTAGCGAGTTTGCCCATTTAGAACGGCAGTTGGATGCGGCAGACGCCGACATCGAGCTTGTTAACAAAAGGCTTGACGAGGCACAGGGTAAGTGTCATTATCTGGTAAACGCCACATAGGAAGAGCAGCATGATGCCAGTATCTTTAATATGTTGTGACTACAGATGGAGCTGCCACTGTTGAAGCCTTGCAGGCAGAACTTGCCCGAGCCAAGGAACAAGCGAGGTTGGGTAATGTGGCTGCTTTGAAGGCGGCCGAAGAGTTGCAAGCCGAGAAGGCCGCGCATGGCGAGAGCCGAGACAAGATGGCTAAGATGGCCATAGAATTAAAAGCCGCCACCGACCGTTGCCGGGTTCTTGAAAAGGAAAACCAAGTGAAGGCATCGGACCTTGAGAAGGCTGCTGCGACGAAAAAGGACCTCCGCTCTGCTATGAGGGCAAAGAAGGAGGAGCTGTGTGAAGCCGGGGATATTGTAGCTGGGAAATCCTTTATGTTGCGGAGGAAGTTCGGAGATCCACGGTATGCCCCTCTGGATCGGCTGTGGAGTTCGGAGGATGTATATATGGATTTGGCGACGAGCGCTACCGATGCGGCCAAGTATTTCCAGGGTCAGACAGACCGTGAAGTAGACCAGCTGTTTTGGAGATAATTCCATTCTCCCGAGCGTCCGCTTTCATTGACTGACCAATTAGCCGAATGGGCCGAACTAAATAGGTTGTCCGGACTCTCCATGAGGTCTGTTGTGGATCAGCTATGGCCGGAAAGGTCAAAACTGAACAACTATTTCAGCTTGGTGCAGCAGTTCCTTGACGTGGTGCCGCACATTAATGCGATGAAGAGGTCGGCGTGCATAGAGGGCGCAGGATGGCCTTTGCCCGTGTTAAAGCATACTGGGCGGAGATGGATGCTACCACTATTGTAGCGCGAGATTCGGCCATAGGTCGAAGGGCTGCTGAGCACTACTTTGAAGAAGTTCTTGAGGGTGCTCGTTTGATAGAGACCCAGTGCTAAAAAAATATTATGTTTGAGTGATATGTAATCTCATTGTAAGCGAAATGCTTTTATAAATTTTTATAAGGCTATTTTTATACCTTTGCCTGAAAGTAATATGATGCCTCCTGGGTGGCCGTTTATGTATACATGTGTATAACCTGAAAGATTGCAGCCGTCGGCTTCAACCCTCACACATATAATGCGGAGGTGCTCGCAAAAACACGTGTTCACACTTAACCCAACGTCTTGGTCCTATTAAGGAGGTGATAGCGGAGCGAGCGAGGAAACCGAACTATAATGCTTTAGCACTTTCACTTAGCCATATGAGTTTGACAGTGGGGCTACTAAATAGCCCCTGGTGGCTCCGCACTTTCCCGATCCCGGGGTGCGTACATGCCTGGCTGGAAAACGGCCCTTCGTTAAGGCGGAGGAATTCTCACATTCCAACAGGTCATCGAGTGGTTGACCAGTCTCATGCTATATCATGACAGTCAGTTTTCGGCTTTCTCTACTGAGGTGCTCGTCCGGATGAACCAGGGCACAATCGCAGTAGTTCTCCTGGTGCTACCTTAGCCGGTAAAGTGGAACGTAAGGCACCAAAACACAGGAGCCGGGCAAACCCAACATTTGACCAAAGACAATGATTCGGAGCTGATGCATATAGGGCCAAACTCGCGACGCCGAACACTCCTTAAGGTATTCGGTCTTTATGGTATAAACCGGGCCTAAATAATGGCCTTTGTAAGAAGCCCCTTTGGTCCAGGTACGTGCATTGTTCTGGCGTGGCCACATGCCAGGACGTCAGCATCCTTCTCAACGGTGGATATGTATCAACAAAAGACAGTAAAAAAGGTTTACGCAGGGTCTTAATCTAAAAAGAATCCTTGGAGCGGGTCCCTGCTGCACGTCTGCGCCTGTGTCTCCGTTGTGCCGTATCCTGGATGGGTGTGGCACGACGATCGTCTGTAAAAGAGAGGAATTTAGGTGAAAAAGTTGTCGTACAAAAAGATAGTTCGTTAAAGAAACCATGTATAATTCAAGATGAGAAGAAATTGCCACTCGTCTGCGCGTGTTGAGCCCCTTGTATTAACAAATAGGGGTGTGACCATTTATTCGGTATAAGTAGCGGCGCCGGACTCGATTAGTTGTATCTGAGGTCTTGACGACCTATTGGATGCTTTCGCTTGTCTGGGCGCCTTTAGTGTGCGGCTGCCAAGGCAGCCTCACTCTCTTCGGCGCGTAGAGATCGCTTGATATTTCCGTGCACTGTAATGATGCCATGTGGACCGGGCATCTTGAGTATGAGGAAGGCGTAGTGTGGTATTGCATTAAAGCGAGCGAAAGCTTCGCGTCCGAGCAGTGCTTGATAGCCACTTTGAAACGGAGCGATGTGGAAAGTTAAATGCTCGCGACGGAAGTTATCGGGGGAGCCGAATATAACTTGTAGTAGGAGGGAGCCCGTACAACGAGCCCCTGGGCCTGGCGTTACTCCTTTAAAGGTAGTATTGCTATGGCGAATTTGTGTTGGGTCTAACCCCATCCCGCGGATTGTATCCTGATATATTAGGTTTAGGCTACTGCCGCCGTCCATCAAGACTCTTGTGAAGTGATATCCGCCAATTACTGGGTCTAATACCAGGGCAGCCCATCCTGCATGTCGGATACTTGCTAAGTAATCGCGATGGTCGAAAGTGATCGGTTGAGATGACTAGTGGCAGGACTTCGTGGTGACAGGCACTTGGGTATATTTTCCTGGGAGTGCCGCGTTGTTTTTTCCCTTGATTACGTGTAACACGTTTACTGTTTTAACTTCTGGTGGAAATTTCTTTTGTTCCCCCATGTCTTGCTTAGGGGGCTCGTCCTCGTCTTCACTTGGTGTATCCTCCCCCTTGTGTACGGCGTTGAGCTTGCCGGACTGCTTGAAGACCCAACATTCTCTGTGGGTATGATTAGCAGGTTTACCAGGGGTACTATGAATCTGACATACTTGGTCCAGAATTTTGTTGAGGCTGGACAATTCATCCCTGGTGCCTTTAGGGGGCGGCTTTTGACCTGGCCGAGAGCTTTTGAATCCGGCATTTACTGCCGTGCCCTTCGTGCTGTCTTCTTTATTCTGGCATTTGTTATTGTTGTTGCGCCGTGATTTCTCGTTTCCATCTCTAACTTCAGATGTACTAGGGTCGCTGGTGTTCCATCTGGCTAGCCTGTTGTCCTCACCCGTGCAAAAGCGGGTCATGAGGTTTGTTAATGTGTCCATCGTTCTTGACTTATTTTGGCCGGGGTGTCTGGCGAGCCATTAGTCACGGACGCTATGCTTGAAAGCTGCCAAGGCTTCGGCATCCGGACAGTCGACAATCTGGTTCTTTTTAGTAAGAAACCTGTTCCAAAGCTTTCGGGCTGACTCTCCGGGCTGTTGAGATATATGACTCAAATCGTCCGCATCCGGAGGTCGGACATAAGTCCCTTGAAAATTTGCCCGAAAGGCGTCTTCGAGCTCTTCCCAACTTCCAATGGAGCTTTCGGGGAGGCCTTTGAGCCAGTGATGAGTTGGCCCTTTGAGCTTGAGGGGTAGGTACTTGATGGCGTGGAGATCATCTCCTCGAGCCATATGGATATGAAGGATGTAGTCCTCAATCCAGACCCCAGGGTCTGTTGTTCCGTCATATGCTTCTATGTTTATGGGCTTGAATCCCTCTGGAAATTCGTGGTCCAGCACCTCATCGGTGAAACATATGTTGGGGAACGTAGTAATTTCAAAAAAATTCCTACGCACACGCAAGATCATGGTGATGCATAGCAACGAGAGGGGAGAGTGTTGTCTACGTACCCTCGTAGACCGAAGCGGAAGCGTTGACGCAACATAGAGGAAGTAGTCGTACGTCTTCCCGGTCCAACCGATCCAAGCATAGTTACTCCGGCACCTCCGAGTTCTTGTCACACGTTTAGCTCGATGACGCACCCCAGACTCCGATCCAGCAAAGCTTTGGGGAGGAGTTCCGTCAGCACGACGGCATGGTGACGATCTTGATGTTCAACCATCGCAGGGCTTCGCCTAAGCACCGCTACAATATGACCGAGGTGAAATATGGTGGAGGGGGGCACCGCACACGGCTAAGGAACGATCACGAAGATCAACTTGTGTCTAGAGGTGCCCCCTGCCCCCGTATATAAAGTAGCAAGGGGGAGGGGGCGGCCGGCCTAGGAGGGGGCGCGCCAAGGGGAGTCCTACTCCCACCGGGAGTAGGACTCCCTCCTTCCTTGTTGGAGTAGGAGAAGGGGAAAGAGGGGTAGAGAAAGAAGGAAAAGGGGGCTGCACCCCTTGTCCAAATCGGACCAGAGGGGGGCGCAGGCCTCCTTCCTGTTGGCCTCTCTCCTCTATTCCCGTATGGCCCAATAAGGGCCATATACTCCCCGGCGAATTCCTGTAACTCTCCGGTACTCCGAAAAATACCCGAATCACTCGGAACCTTTCCGATGTCCGAATATAGTCAATCTTTACGTCTCGACCATTTCGAGACTCCTCGTCATGTCCCCGATCCCATCCGGGACTCCGAACTCCTTCGGTACATCAAAACTCATAAACTCATAATATAACTGTCATCGAAACCTTAAGCGTGCGGACCCTACGGTTCGAGAACAATGTAGACATGACCGAGACATGTCTCCAGTCAATAACCAATAGCGGAACCTGGATGCTCATATTGGCTCCCACATATTCTACGAAGATCTTTATCGGTCAGACCGCATAACAACATACGTTGTTCCCTTTGTCATCGGTATGTTACTTGCCCGAGATTCGATCGTCGGTATCTTAATACCTAGTTCAATCTCGTTACCGGCAAGTCTGTTTACTCGTTCCGTAATACATCATCTCACAACTAACTCATTAGTTGCAATGCTTGCCAGGCTTATGTGATGTGCATTACCGAGAGGGCCCAGAGATACCTCTCCGACAATCGTATGACAAATCCTAATCTCGAAATACACCAACCCAACATGTACCTTTGGAGACACCTGTAGAGCACCTTTATAATCACCCAATTACGTTGTGATGTTTGGTAGCACACAAAGTGTTCCTCCGGCAAATGGGAGTTGCATAATCTCATAGTCATAGGAACATGTATAAGTCATGAAGAAAGCAATAGCAACATACTAAACGATCGGGTGCTAAGCTAACGGAATGGGTCATGTCAATCAGATCATTCATCTAATGATGTGATCCCATTAATCAAATAACAACTCTTTGTTCATGGTTAGGAAACATAACCATCTTTGATTAACGAGCTAGTCAAGTAGAGGCATACTAGTGACACTCTGTTTGTCTATGTATTCACACATGTATTATGTTTCCGGTTAATACAATTCTAGCATCAATAATAAACATTTATCATGATATAAGGAAATAAATAATAACTTTATTATTGCCTCTAGGGCATATTTCCTTCAGTCTCCCACTTGCACTAGAGTCAATAATCTAGTTCACATCGCCATGTGATTCAACACTAAGAGTTCACATCACCATGTGATTAACACCCATAGTTCACATCGTCATGTGACCTATACCCAAAGGGTTTACTAGAGTCAATAATCTAGTTCACATCATTTATGTGATTAACACCCAAAGAGTACTAAGGTGTGATCATGTTTTGCTTGTGAGATAATTTTAGTCAACGGGTCTGTCACATATAGATCCGTAAGTATTTTGCGAATTCTATGTCTACAATGCTCTGCACGGAGCTACTCTAGCTAATTGCTCCCACTTTCAATATGTATCTACATCGAGACTTGGAGTCATCCAGATCTGTGTCAAAACTTGCATCGACGTAACTTTTTACGATGAACCTTTTGTCACCTCCATAATCGAGAAATATTTCCTTATTCCACTAAGGATAATTTTGACCAATGTCCAGTGATCTACTCTTATATCACTATTGTACTCCCTTGCTTAACATAGTGTAGGGTATACAATAGATCTGGTACACATCATGGCATACTTTATAGAACCTATGGCTGAGGCATAGGGAATGACTTTCATTCTCTTTCTATCTTCTGCCGTGGTCGGGCTTTGAGTCTTACTCAATTTCATACCTTGTAACACAACCAAGAACTCTTTCTTTGACTGTTCCATTTTTGAACTACTTCAAAATATTGTCAAGGTATGTACTCATTGAAAAAACTTATCAAGCGTCTTGATCTATCTCTATAGATTTTGATGCTTAATATGTAAGAAGCTTCACCGAGGTCTTTCTTTTGAAAAACTTCTTTAAAAACACTCCTTTATGCTTTGCAGAATAATTCTACACTATTTCCGATCAACAATATCTCATTCACATATACTTATCAGAAATGCTGTAGTGCTCCCACCCACTTTCTTGTAAATACAGGCTTCACCGCAAGTCTGTATAAAACTATATGCTTTGATCATACTATCAAAGCGTTTATTCCAACTCCGAGAGGCTTGCACCAGTCCATAAATGGATCGCTGGAGCTTGCACACTTTGTTAGCTCCTTTTGGATCGACAAAACCTTCCGGCTGCATCATATATAACTCTTCTTCCAGAAATCCATTCAGGAATGCAGTTTTGACATCCATTTGTTGGATTTCATAAAATGCGGCAATTGCTAACATGATTCGGACAGACTTAAGCATAGATACGAGTGAGAAACTCTCATCATAGTCAACACCTTGAACTTGTCGAAAACCTTTTGCGACAATTCTAGCTTTGTAGATAGTAACACTACTATCAGTGTCCGTCTTCCTCTTGAAGATCTATTTAATCTCAATGGCTCGCTGATCATTGGGCAAGTCAATCAAAGTCCATACTTTGTTCTCATACATGGATCTCATCTCAGATTTCATGGCCTCAAGCCATTTTCCGGAATCTAGGCTCATCATCGCTTCCTCATAGTTCGCAAGTTCGTCATGGTATAGTAACATGACTTCTAGAATAGGATTACAGTACCACTTTGGTGTGGATCTCACTCTGGTTTACCTACGAGATTCGGTATTAACTTGATCTGAAGTTACATGATCATCATCATTAGTCTTCCTCACTAATTGGTGTAGTAGTCACAGGAACAGATTTCTTGTGATGAACTACTTTTCAATAAGGGAGAAGGTACAATTACCTTATCAAGTTCTACTTTCCTCCCACTCACTTCTTTCAAGAGAAACTCCTTTTCTAGAAAGGATCCATTCTTAGCAACGAATGTCTTGCCTTTGGATCTGTGATAGAAGGTGTACCCAATAGTCTCCTTTGGGTATCCTATGAAGACATATTTCTCCGATTTGGGTTTGAGCTTATCAGGATGAAACTTTTTCATATAAGCATCACAATCCCAAACTTTAAGAAACTACAACTTTGGTTTCTTGCCAAACCACAGTTCAGATTGTGTCGTCTCAACGGACTTAGATGGTGCCCTTTTAAACGTGAATGCAGCTGTCTTTAATGCATAACCCCAAAACGATAGTGGTAGATCGGTAAGAGACATCATAGATCGCACCATATCTAATAAAGTACGGTTATGATGTTCGGACACACCATTATGCTGTGGTGTTCCAGGTGGCGTGAGTAGTGAAACTATTTCACATTGTTTTAACTGAAGGCCAGACTCGTAACTCAAATATTTTACCTCTGCGATCATATCGTAGAAACTTTTATTTTCTTGTTACGATGATTCTCCACTTCACTCTGAAATTCTTTGAACTTTTCAAATATTTCAGACTTGTGTTTCATTAAGTAGATATACCCATATCTTCTCAAATCATCTGTGAAGGTCAGAAAATAATGATACCCGCCACGAGCCTTAACACTCATCGGATCTCATACATCAGTATGTATTATTTCCAATAAGTCAGTTGCTCGCTCCATAGTTCTGGAGAACGGGGTTTTAGTCATCTTGCCCATGAGGCATGGTTCGCAAGCATCAACTGATTCATAATCAAGTGATTCCAAAAACCCATTAGCATGGAGTTTCTTCACGCGCTTTACAGCAATATGACCTAAACGGCAGTGCCACAAATAAGTTGCACTATCATTATTAACTTTGCATAATATTATGATTATGTGTATCACTACGATCGAGATCCAACGAACTATTTTCATTGGGTGTGTAACCATATAAGGTTTTATTCATGTAAACAGAACAACAATTTATTCTCTTACTTAAATGAATAACCGTATTACAATAAACATGATCAAATCATATTCATGCTCAATGCAAACACCAAATAACACTTATTTAGGTTCAACACTAATCCCGAAAGTATAGGGAGTGTGCGATGATGATCATATCAATCTTGGAACCACTTCCAACACACATCGTCACTTCACCCTTAACTAGTCTCTGTTTATTCTGCAACTCCCGTTTCGAGTTACTAATCTTAGCAACTGAACTAGTATCAAATACTGAGGGGTTGCTATAAACACTAGTAAAGTACACATCAATAGCATGTATATCAAATATACTTATGTTCACTTTGCCATCCTTCTTATCTGCCAATCACTTGGGGTAGTTCCGCTTCCAGTGACCAGTCCCTTTGCAGTAGAAACACTTAGTCTCAGGCTTAGGACCAGACTTGGGTTTCTTCACTTGAGCAGCAACTTGCTTGCTGTTCTTCTTGAAGTTCCCCTTCTTCCCTCTGCCCTTTTCTTGAAACTAGTGGTCTTGTCTACCATCAACACTTGATGTTTTTCTCGATTTCTACCTTCGTCAATTTCTGCATTACGAAGAGCTTGGGAATCGTTTCCGTTATCCCTTGCATATCATAGTTCATCACGAAGTTCTACTAACTTGGTGATGGTGACTAGAGAATTCTGTCAATCACTATCTTATCTGGAAGATTAACTCCCACTTGATTCAAGTGATTGTAGTACTCAGACGATCTGAGCACATGCTCACTAGTTGAGCGATTCTCCTCCATCTTTTAGCTATAGAACTTGTTGGAGACTTCATATCTCTCAACTTGGGTATTTGCTTGAAATATTAACTTCAACTCCTGGAACATCTCATATGCTCCATGACGTTCAAAACGTCTTTGAAGTCCCGATTCTAAGCCATTAAGCATGGTGCACTAAACTATCAAGTAGTCATCATATTGAGCTAGCCAAACGTTCATAACGTCTGCATCTGCTCCTGCAATAGGTCCGTCATCTAGCGGTGCATCAAGGACATAATTCTTCTGTGCAGCAATGAGGATAAACCTCAGATCACGGATCCAATCCGCATCATTGCTACTAACATCTTTCAACACAATTTTCTCTAGGAACATATCAAAATAAACACAGGGAAGCAACAATGCGAGCTATTGATCTACAACATAATTTGCAAAATACTACCAGGACTAAGTTCATGATAAATTTAAGTTCAATTAATCATATTACTAAAGAACTCCCACTTAGATAGACATCCCTCTAATCCTCTAAGTGATTACGTGATCCAAATCAACTAAACCATGTCCGATCATCACGTGAGATGGAGTAGTTTCATTGGTGAACATCGCTATGTTGATCATATCTGCTATATGATTCACGCTCGACCTTTCGGTCTCCATGTTCCGAGGCCATATCTGTATATGCTTGGCTCGTCAAGTATAACCAGAGTATTCTGCGTGTGCAACTGTTTTGCACCCGTTGTATTTGAACGTAGAGCCTATCACACCCGATCATCACGTGGTGTCTCAGCACAAAGAACTTTCACAACGGTGCATACTCAGGGAGAACACTTCTTGATAATTAGTGAGAGATCATCTTATAATGCTATCGTCAATCAAAGCAAGATAAGATGCATAAAAGATAAACATCACATGCAATCAATATAAGTGATATGATATGGCCACCATCATCTTGTGCTTGTGATCTCCATCTTCGAAGCACCGTCATGATCACCATCATCACCGGCGCGACACCTTGATCTCCATCGTAGCATCGTTGTCGTCTCGCCAATCTTATGCTTCCACGACTATCGCTACCGCTTAGTGATAAAGTAAAGCATTACAGCACGATTGCATTGCATACAATAAAGCGACAACCATATGGCTCCTGCCAGTTGCCGATAACTCGGTTACAAAACATGATCATCTCATACAATAAAATTTAGCATCATGTCTTGACCATATCACATCACAACATGCCCTGCAAAAACAAGTTAGACGTCCTCTACTTTGTTGTTGCAAGTTTTACGTGGCTGCTACGGGCTTAAGCAAGAACCAATCTTACCTACGCATCAAAACCACAACGATAGTTTGTCAAGTTGGTGCTGCTTTAACCTTCGCAAGGACCGGGCGTAGCCACACTCGGTTCAACTAAACTTGGAGAAACTGTCACCCGCTAGCCACCTTTATGCAAAGCACGTTGGGAGAACCGGTCTCGCGTAAGCGTACGCGTAATGTTGGTCCAGGCCGCTTCGTCCAACAATACCGCCGAACCAAAGTATGATATGCTGGTAAGCAGTATGACTTATATCACCCACAACTCACTTGTGTTCTACTCGTGCATATAACATCAACACATAAAACCTAGGCTCGGATGCCACTGTTGGGGAACGTAGTAATTTCAAAAATTTCCTACGCACACGCAAGATCATGGTGATGCATAGCAACGGGAGGGGAGAGTGTTGTCTACGTAACCTCGTACACCGAAGCGGAAGCATTGACGCAACATAGAGGAAGTAGTCATACGTCTTCCCGGTCCAACCGGTCCAAGCACCGTTACTTCGGCACCTCCAAGTTCTTGGCACACGTTCAGCTCGATGACGCACCCCGGGATCCGATCCAGCAAAGCTTCGGGGAGGAGTTCCGTCAACATGACGGCGTGGTGACGATCTTGATGTTCAACCGTCGCAGGGCTTCGCCTAAGCACCGCTACAATATGACCGAGGTGGAATATGGTGGAGGGGGCACCGCACACGGCTAAGGAACGATCACGAAGATCTACTTGTGTCTAGAGGTGCCCCCCTGCCCCCGTATATAAAGGAGCAAGGGGGAGGGGGCGGCCGGCCTAGGAGGGGGTGCGCTAAGGGGAGTCCTACTCCCACCGGGAGTAGGACTCCCTCCTTCCTTGTTGGAGTAGGAGAAGGGGAAAGAGGGGGAGAGAAAGAAGGAAAAGGGGGCTGCGCCCCTTGTCCAAATCGGAACAGAGGGGGAGCGCAGGCCTCCTTCCTTTTGGCCTCTCTCCTCTATTCCCGTATGGCCCAATAAGGGCCATATACTCCCCGGCGAATTCCCGTAACTCTCCGGTACTCCGAAAAATACCCGAATCACTCGGAACCTTTCCGATGTCCGAATATAGTCGTCCAATATATCGATCTTTACGTCTCGACCATTTCGAGACTCATCGTCATGTATCAGATCCCATCCGGGACTCCAAACTCCTTCGGTACATCAAAACTCATAAACTCATAATATAACTGTCATCGAAACCTTAAGCATGCGGACCGTACGGTTCGAGAACAATGTAGACATGACCGAGACACGTCTCCAGTCAATAACCAAGAGCGGAACCTGGATGCTCATATTGGCTCCCACATATTCTACGAAGATCTTTATCGGTCAGACCGCATAACAACATACGTTGTTCCCTTTGTCATCGGTATGTTACTTGCCCGAGATTCGTCTAATGATGTGATCCCATTAATCAAATAACAACTCTTTGTTCATGGTTAGGAAACACAACTATCTTTGATTAACGAGCTAGTCAAGTAGAGGCATACTAGTGACACTCTGTTTGTCTATGTATTCACACATGTATTATGTTTCCGGTTAATACAATTCTAGCATGAATAATAAACATTTATCATGATATAAGGAAGTAAATAATAAATTTATTATTGCCTCTAGGGCATATTTCCTTCAACATAGGGGGTGTGCGGCACCCCTGTAGTTGGGTGTACCGCGTTGTTCGGTTGTTTGTTGTGTTGCATTGTATGCTGGGGCGCGCTTGTGTGGTCCATAGATGGATGTTGTTGCGCTGTCCTTTGGGTGCGATCCCTCGCATGGGTCGCGTATTGTATTGTGAGTGGCGTTGTATGCCGCTCTGTGTTGGTAGAGGGGTCGTCTATCCGACCAGGTGGCTGCTTTGATATTTGGTTGTGGGGGTTCTGAGGCCTCCTCATCGAATTCGGGTAGCAGCTTCCGCTTTAGGTAGCTCTTGGAGGGGCAATTGTCGCTGTACCTTGCTGCAGTGTTGAGTATTTTTACTCCATCTGATTTGGAGTGTGTCTTGCGCGGCCTTGAGCC
This sequence comes from Triticum aestivum, assembly GCF_018294505.1. Lineage (NCBI taxonomy): Eukaryota > Viridiplantae > Streptophyta > Magnoliopsida > Poales > Poaceae > Triticum > Triticum aestivum. The sequence goes on along the minus strand of NC_057803.1, from coordinate 449,412,590 downwards.
TTTGCTTCTGCTTTTTCAGACTCCTCGCGGTGGCAACAAGCCTTTTATGGGCAGTCTACTGCTCCGGGTGTCTGTCCGGCGTTATGTCGTCCGGACCATTATCCTTGATAGGATTTGTTTGTTCGGTTTGATTATCCGGATTGCCGTTGTCCGGCAGCGGTTCGCCCTGCTCCAGCGGTGGGTCTGTGTGATCGCTATTTCTGTCGAGGCGGGATTTGGGGCGGCGCTTGCATCGCCGCTTTGACTGCTTTTCGAGGGAACAAGCCTTCGGTGCGTCCTTCCGCTCCTCGTCGTCATCTTTTGGTGCGTCCACCATGTATACGTCATATGACGAGGTGGCGTTCCAGGGCCCAATAGGCGCTGGTTCTTCATCGTCTCCTTCATCGGCGTCCATACCGTCGATGTCTTCGGAGTCGAAGTCGAGCATGTCGGTTAAATCGTTGACAGTGGCTACAAAGTGGGTGGTGGGTGGGCTTTGAATTTCTTCATCGTCCGCATCCCAATCTCGCTGACCGTAGTCCGGCCAGGGCTCTCCTAATAAAGAGAGAGACTTTAGTGATTTTATAATATCGCCAAAGGGCGAGTGCTGAAAGATGTCCGCGGTAGTAAACTCCATGATCGGCGCCCAATCGGATTCGATCGGCAGAGGCGCGAATGGTTCGGAGTCCGGAGAGGAGTCCGGCTCCTTGGAATCATGAGTCTCACGGAGTGCGGGGCTGGCGTTCGGCTCGATCGCCGTTAGGATCGCAGCCCCCGAGGCGGCGTCCAACCACCCATCCTCGATCGGCGCGGTTGGCTCCGAATTAAGGGTCGAAGCCGATGCGGGTGCGGCCTTCAGGGCACTGTTAGGCGGCAGAGCTAGATCATGCTCGTCGTGGCAGTGCGGCGCACTCGGCAGTGGCTCAAATCCGTCGAAGATCAAGTCCCCGCGGATGTCAGCCGTGTAGTTTAAACTTCCAAATCTGACCTGACGGCCAGGGGCATAGCTTTCGATCTGCTCCAGATGGCCAAGTGAATTGGCCCGCAGTGCAAAGCCGCCGAAGATAGAGATCTGTCCGGGGAGACAAGTTTCACCCTGGACCGCATCACTATCGATGATCGTAGGAGCCATCAAGCCTGACAGCGACGACACAGAGGAACTCTCAATGAAAGCACCAACGTTGGTGTCAGAACCGGTGGATCTCGAGTAAGGGATCCCGAACTGTGCGTCTAGGCCGGATGGTAACAGGAGGCAAGGGACACGAAGTTTTACCCAGGTTCGGGCCCTCTCGATGGAGGTAAAACCCTACGTCCTGCTTGATTAATATTGATGATATGGGTAGTACAAGAGTAGATCTACCACGAGATCGGAGAGGCTAAACCCTAGAAGCTAGCCTATGGTATGATTGTTGTTGTGTATGTTGTCCTACGGACTAAAACTCTCCGGTTTATATAGACACCGGAGAGGGTTAGGGTTACACAAAGTCGGTTACAATGGTAGGAGATCTACATATCCGTATCGCGAAGCTTGCCTTCCATGCCAAGGAAAGTCCCTTCTGGACACGGGACGAAGTCTTCAATCTTGTATCTTCATAGTCCAGGAGTTCGGCCGAAGGTATAGTCCGGCTATCCGAACACCCCCTAATCCAGGACTCCCTCAGTTTGGATGATGATGTGGTCGCTTAACACCAAGGGGCAGGCATGCTAAGAAAGAGGGTCCAGGTAGTGGATCGAGACCGATGACACCTACACTCACAAGATTAACTATTAGCGATTAAATAATAATCTATGTGCATGCTATGCAACAAACAAATGCAACAAACCAACTAGACTCAATACTATCACATTCTAGCGTTCACGCGGGCTAGGGCATCCTACAGCCAGACCTGCTCTGATACCAAGCCTGTGGCACCCCGGCTCAGAGAAAACCGGAACGCCCCGTATTCCTGCCCAGAGGTCGAGGTGAAGTCTTCTGGAATACGACAATGCTTAGTATAGAACCAACCAGCTCTCTATTATAACACAAATAGGAATACAATGGTTCCGATATTACAATGAATAACATCGGCACGGTGACACTACGCCAACCATGCTTGCTCTATACAAGCAGCATAACAACTCAAGGCAGCGGAACAACGAACGACGATGATGGACTCCAATCCGCAGGGACTCTAGCTGGAACATTTATCCTAGCTCGTGAACACAAGAACAACACCAAACAAGCAAGCAATCCCGACACGACCTGCAAATTGGCATGACACGCTAGGTCAGTACATTGAATATACTTGCAAGCTCACAATAACTAGAAGCATTCAAGACAAACAACAGCATGGCAATTACAGGTTAAGCAGGAATCATCATGAGATCATCAGAATAACATGGCATGAACAACTTGAACATGATACCGCTAGAACAATATGAGCATGGCATGAACATATAAATCTGACGATACTAGCATGCAACATGATGACACTATATGCACCATTTATTCTGCTCGGGTTACCTCGTAACCATCACATGCATCACTTACCAACCTCGGACATCACACGATCATCTCAGGATCAAATCAAGCTTGGTATAAACAATACCGTAGTAATCATTAAATGACCACAAGGAGCTTGATCTTTACCCACGATTCTCGCACAACATCATGAATATCCAACAACTCGATATCCTTGATACCACAGTGATCATTCACGGATCACAAACCGAACCACTCTGGGCTCAATGGGTTACCTCATAACCAAACGGTGATATTTCCGGCGATCACAACCATGACCAACACTTGGTCTCAAACGGTGATCTTTCTAGCGATCAAAACCATGACCGACACTTGGTCTCAAACGGTGATCTTTCCGGCGATCACAACCAACTTATCTCATCAACGAACCGAGGTTGTTATTAAATACATTATTATTATTATTACTGTTGACTCATGGTGTGACCGACACGAACTAGGCCCTTATCCGCGGGCACGACTATCGATAGATTTAATATACACTCTGCAGAGGTTAATAGACTGTACCCACACCACGGAACCCATGGCCTCACACTCCCATTCGGGTGGAGCAATGGCGTTCTGACAAAACCATCCTATTGCCATGACACTCTCCCGGCCACTCCAACCAACTCCCCTCCGGGCTAGGTCATGGGTGGCCCCGTGCCTACCAAAGGCACCAATGGCCACCGTCGTGGCAAAACGGCCACCATCGTGGCAAAACGGTCCCAAATCAGGACAATCCAGATATAACAACAACGAGCACACAAGGTTATGTCTGCTTACCAGGCGAGGGTACCGCACACCCATAACCTTCCCTCGTTGGATGCACCGGCAAGAGGAACGACAATAGACCCAGTTAGGACCTTCCCATAAAGGTAAGCGTGGTTGCACTGGTCAGCTTGATATGATGGCATCATGAATCAGCCAACAATTGTTCAAGTTCAATTTAATCCGGTTAAACTTGAATGGAATATGCCGAGCCATGATAAAATAACATAATGCAATTACAATGCATGAGCATGATATCAACATAATCATGAGGGTACAACATAACTATCCACCATATCAACAATGAATCATATCCAACTGAGCATGGCATACTGACTAGCATGAACATCACAAATACATACTTCTCAGAAACATAGCATGACCACTAGCATCAACAATAAATATCATGCAAGAACATATCAACAATACCATCATGCAAGCATTTAATCCAACTGGATGCAATAGAACATGCATAACAACGGTACTCGAGACAGATGGCGGTCATGCACCGAAGACCATTACCAACATCAACATGTACTACTAGCAAGCATAAGCATATGAAAGGAATACCAGCAACTAGCAGGGCATGATAACCAGGTGCATAACAACATAGCAAGAAAGTAAGCACTAACCCAGAAGCATTACCGAAACAACGATAACCATATTTTAAACAAGCAAACCTTTAATAAATATTCAAGTTGAAAACCTTGGCTACTGCATCACTATCATGCAAGTGGGTATTGTGGCTTGCCTGGGGATGAAGAATGCTCCGGGGAGCAGTGCGGTGAAGCCGCAGAAAGACTCGCCGGAAAAGGTTCACTCTCGGAGGGGCTGATTTGGGGAAGGGAAAAAGGTCATTTTCATAGTGTCAAACCATAATGAAAATGGTTCCAGCAGAATGGGCTCGATGAGACAAAGACGTGGGCGTTGGATTCACATCAGTCGGAGTCTCGAGCAATAAGTTATAGCCCAGCGAAGTTCAGGGACCAATCTGTAAAAAGATTTCTACAAACAGGCCCCTGGAGGACAAAACAGAAAACGTATTTCAGCGAATGCGCTTTCGGAACTGAGGAATCGAATTTTAACCCAAAGAAGATGAAAACGTGCTTTCCTAAAAGGTAAACATATTCAAAGAAATACGTGTCCACTTACTCCACGTCAGCAGAGTGTGGGGCCGGCCTTTGGGTTACTGACGGGTGGGGGCCACGACATCTCTTCTCTCTCCTCCCGCCTCCATCATCCTCCTCACGACGGCGCAACAGAAAGGCAAGGATGGGCGCAGAACAGAGGGAGGGGACGCCGGCGCTGGCGCCCGTTTGTTAGACTGTATTTACATATAGCTTCTGTATAAGTCTTGTATATTGTATCGTACACCTTGGTGTACCCCTTATATATATGAGATAGCCACACCCTTAACGGGTGTCTGGCAGTTTCCCAAAACCCTAAGTCTCACATGGTATCAACCCTAACCGCTCCTATGTCTTCCGCTGCTGCTGCCGCCGCCGCCTCCGCCACCGCGATCGCGCCCAACTCCGTCGCCGCCGTCGCGCCGACTTCTGTCACGGCGCCTGCGTCACCGTTCCTCTCCTCGCGTCCCCTGGTTTCGGTCTACACCGGCCAATCTTCGATGGTCGGCTTCTCCTCGGATCAGCCACTGCCGTCGTCACCGGCCGCGCCTCCGCCGACCCCGGGGGATCCTTCGTACACCGGTCCGTGGATGGGATCGGCCACCTACGGCCCCCACGGGGCTGCTCCACTCCCGCCCGCAGGCCCCTACTGGGCGGTGCCTGTCCCCGCTAGATCGGCAGCCTACGGCCCGTACGGGGCTGCTCCACTCCCGCCCGCAGGCCCGTACGGGGCGGCGCCCGTCCCTGCCGGATCGGTGGCCTATGGCCCCTACGGGGCCGCTACTTCATCAACGGGCCACTACGGGGCGCCGCCCTACGCGCCCGCCGTGACTGCGTCTCCTGCCGCTGTTGCAGCGGCGCCCTACGCGCCTTCACCTGTCGCCGCGAACGCTGGGTCGGACAGGGCCCCGCCGCCGCCATTGCCCTATGGCGGCTACTACCCTCGGGCCATGGCTGCATCTGGTGGATCATCTCACATGACCTACTACACGGCGCCTCCTCCTGCTGATCATGCCGTGGCCAGCACGCCGTTCTACTTCGCGCATCTGATCCCAGTGAAGCTGACGACGGACAATTATCTGTCATGGCGTGCACAGGTGCTGCCACTTCTCCGCAGTCGCTATCTGGAGGGCTACGTCGACGGTTCCTTGCCGTGTCCTCCACCACATCACCCGGCATACCATGCGTGGGTGGCTCAGGATCAGGCCATACTTTCGGCGATCCAGTCGTCGCTTACCGAGGCGGTGTCCTCCTTGGTTCTCTTCACTGCCACGTCCCAGGAGGCGTGGTCTGCCCTTCACACTAGCTTTGCATCTCAGCAGCAGGCTTGTGCTCACACTCTTCGTACGGAACTGGGAGAGACCAAGCTTCTTGACCTCAGCATTACCGACTACTTCGGCAAGATGACGCGTCTCGCAGACACTCTGGCCTCCATTGGTCAACCGCTTCGCAAAGAGGACTTCACCACCTTCGTCATGAACGGTCTGGATGACGACTATGATAACCTTGCTGAGAACATCAATGGCCGTGATACTCCACTTGAACCCCGTGAGCTCTACGCCTGCCTCCTTGCCACGGAACAGCGCATCAAGTCCCGCCGTACCAATCCGAGTTTCATGGCTGCCAACGCTGCCACTCATGGAAAAGGGAAGCCCTTCAAGTCAACTGCAGCGGGCAAAACAGCACCATTGACTTTGCAGGCTCTGCAGTCGCCTGCCGCAGCCCCTTTCCCCACGACTGGGGGTGGTCGTTCGTGTGCCTGCTGCCCTTCTTGTGGCGTTCAGCTCCCTTGTCAACTGTGCAACATCCCATGTCATGTTGCTCCCCGCTGTCATCGCCGCTTCAAGAGCCATACCGTGGTAATGATCAGGTTCACACTGCCAGTGGAGCAGGTATGCACATATCACATGTTGGTCAGGCCTCTCTTTTAACTCATAAACAGAAATCTCTCCATCTTCGTAATGTCCTTAGAGTTCCTTCTGCTACTCGTAGCCTATTGTCTGTTCCTCAGCTTACTCGTGATAACAATGTTTTCACTGAGTTTCATCCTTTTTATTTTTTTATCAAGGATCGGGCCACGAGGGACGTTCTGCTTAGAGGTCGCCTGCGCGATGGATTATATGCACTTGATCTGCCTTCTACCCCTCGAGCACTCACTGGTATCCGTGTGTCGCCTACTCATTGGCATGCACGGCTCGGCCATCCTGCCACTCCCATAGTTCGTAGTGTTCTTCATCATCATAGTCTTCCCGTTGTGTCCAATAAAGATGTTGCCACAGTCTGTGATGCCTGTCAACAAGGCAAGAGTCATCAGCTTTCGTTTTCTGATTCGAGTCATGTCGTCCAAACTCCACTTGAGCTTATTTATTCTGATGTATGGGGGCATGCCCAAACTTCTGTGAGCGGTCATAATTATTATGTCAGTTTTATTGATGCTTATAGTCGGTTCACTTGGCTTTATCTTATCAAACATAAATCCGATGTGTTTGATGTGTTCCTGCAATTTCAAGCTCATGTTGAGCGTCTTCTTAAGCATAAGGTTATTCATGTTCAGTCAGATTGGGGGGGGGTGAATATCACAACCTCAATTCCTTTTTTAATAAGCTTGGTATTTCGCATCGCGTGTCTTGTCCTCATATACATCAGCAGAATGGCACGGCTGAACGTAAGCATCGTCACATTGTCGAAACTGGTCTCACCTTACTTGCTCATGCATCAGCACCTTTTCGTTTTTGGAGTGATGCTTTTTCTACTGCCTGTTTTCTCATAAATAGGCTTCCTACACGTCTCCTTGGGATGAAAACACCACTTGAACTATTGCTTAATGAGGTTCCAGATTATACTTTTCTCAAAGTTTTTGGTTGTGCATGCTGGCCTCATCTTCGTCCTTATAATAAGCGCAAGCTCGAGTTTCGATCCAAACTTTGTGTTTTTCTTGGGTGTAGCTCTCTTCACAAAGGGTACAAGTGTCTTCATATTCCATCCAACCGTGTCTACATCTCGCGTGATGTTGTGTTTGACGAGAGTGTTTTCCCGTTCTCGTCTTTGTCCATAACTCCCACACCTCCAGCCTCCTCCTTGCAATCCACCCCTCCACTGCCTGCTCAATTTGTTGATATTGCATATTCTCCTGCGTTGTTGCCTAATCATGCTGAAGGAATGGGTCGTGGAGTTTGCTTGGAGTTGTTGGAGGAGCCGGAGCCATCAACTGCACCCGACGTGGTGAATGACCTTGTGCATGCGCCATGCATGCCTGGACTGGGCGCCTCAGCGTCGGCTCCGTCCGTGCCGGCCTCTTCTGAGGCTGGGTCGGTTCCGCCTGGGCCGGCCTTGCCCGGGCTGGTCTCCCCTGCGCCGGCCTCCCCCGAGCCGGTGATTCCATCTGGGCCGGCCTCCCCCGAGCTGGTGCTCCCATCTGGGCCGGCCTCTCTTGAGCCGGCGAGCTCGCCTGGGCTGGGCTGCCGCGGCTCAGTTGGCCTTGAGCCGACTGACTCGCCCGTCCAGTCGAGTCTGTCGCCCGGGTCGGCCTCACCTGGGTCGGCCTCGTCCTCGCCTGTCGCCCCTGCATCGTCACCGGCTGCGTCGGATACTTCTTCATCACCGGGGCCGTTGCCACTGGTTGCACCACCTGCGGCTGTTCCTCTTCGACCACATACTCGCAGTCAATCCGGTATTGTGTGTCCCAAGCAACGCAAAGATGGGACGGTCGCCTGGCTTGCGGCATGTGTTGCTCATGTCAAGGAAGATCCTTTGGCTGAACCGCGTCACTTCCAGGTTGCTCTCGGGATTCCTCATTGGCGTCAGGCATTGTTGACAAATGGTACTTGGCAGCTTGTTCCTCCGGTCTCTGGTGTCAATGTCATTGATTCCAAGTGGGTCTTCAAGGTTAAGAAGCATGCTGATGGTTCTATTGAACGCTATAAGGCACGGTTAGTGGCGAAAGGGTTCAAGCAAAGGTATGGTCTTGACTATGAGGATACGTTCAGTCGGGTGATCAAACCAACAACTATTCGACTTCTGTTGTCCTTGGCTGTTACTCGGGGCTGGTTTCTTCGTCAGCTGGATGTTCAGAATGCCTTTCTTCATGGTGTTCTGGATGAGGAGGTTTATATGCGTCAGCCACCTGGTTTTGTTGATCCTGCTCGTCCTCATCATCTGTGTCGCCTGGTCAAGGCGCTCTATGGGTTGAAGCAGGCTCCTCGTGCTTGGCATGCCAGATTGGGATCTGTTCTTCGGTCACTTGGTTTTGTTCCCTCTACTGCTGACACCTCGCTCTTCCTTCTACATCGACCTCAGGTGGCGATGTATCTTCTGGTATATGTTAATGACATTATCCTCATTAGCTCCTCGGATGCTGCTGCTGACCGTCTGATATCTTCCTTGAGTGGAGATTTTGCGGTGAAGGATTTAGGAACGTTGCATTACTTCCTTGGGCTGGAAGTTTCACGTTCTTCTGCTGGCTTGACATTCACACAGCATAAGTATTCGATGGACCTGTTGCGACAGGCAGGTATGCTTAAATGCAAACATGTCATGACTCCTATGTCTGCTACTGATCGTCTGTCTGCGTTTGATGGAGATCCTCTCACCTCTGATGACGCCACTGAGTATCATAGCGTTGTTGGTGGTCTGCAGTACTTAACTATCACTCGGCCAGATATCTCATATGCAGTCAATCGTGTCTGCCAATTTCTTCATGCTCCTCGGACTTCTCATTGGACAACGGTGAAGCGGATTCTTCGTTATGTTTGCTTTACTGCCTCATATGGTTTGCTACTTCAGCCAGCACCGTCTCCTACGCTTTCTGCTTTTTCAGATGCTGACTGGGCTGGTAATCCAGATGACAGGCGATCCACGGGGGACATGCTGTGTTCTTTGGTCCTAACTTGATCGCCTGGGCTGCTCGCAAACAAGCTACAGTGTCCAGGAGTAGCACTGAAGCAGAATATAAAGCCGTTGCAAATGCTACAGCTGAGATCATATGGGTACAGTCCTTATTGAGAGAGTTGGGAGTTCCTCAAACTCAGCCGCCTTTCCTTTGGTGTGATAACATTGGAGCTACATATCTCTCATCTAATCCAGTGTTTCATGCTCGGACAAAGCACATAGAAGTTGACTATCATTTTGTACGGGAACGTGTTGCACAGAAGCTACTCCATATCAAGTTCATCTCCTCCAAAGATCAACTTGCTGACATCTTCACGAAGCCTCTTCCACAACCTCAGTTTGTAGGCTGCAGGCGCAATCTTAACATACTTTGTACTTCAGGGCATAGTTAAGATTGAGGGAGGGTGTTAGACTGTATTTACATATAGCTTCTGTATATGTCTTGTATATTGTATCGTACACCTTGGTGTACCCCTTATATATATGAGATAGCCACACCCTTAACGGGTGTCGGGCAGTTTCCCAAAACCCTAAGTCTCACACCGTCCCGGTGGCTCAGTCCACCTCAGGCGGAGCTCCGACCACCGAAATGAACGGCGCGGAGTGGCGCACCCGACTGGAGGAGTCACGGTCGCCGGAGAGCACTGGATGGAACGGGATGTTGAATGTGGCAGACGGCAGGTTCGGCCACCGATGGGTTCGGTGCTGAGGTTGCTCCGGTAGTGAGGTAAGTGGATCGGGGAACTCGCCAGAGCTAAGTGAGTTGAAGGGTGGTGTCAGGAGAGAGGGAGGGGCTCGATGTTGCCTGAATTTAGGAGGAGACCAGAGGCGGCCATGGTGGTGATGAGCGGCAAGAAGAGCTTCTGGAACTCGGGTTAGAGGTGGGGAGAGCCTAGAGGAGCGCGGTGAGGAGGCTGATGAGCTCAGAGTGGCTCGGGGGAGGTCTATATACAGCCGGGGAGACGAGGGGAGGCCGCGGACGTGTGGCCGTGGCTCTGGTGCCGCCGCTCGCATCCGGCCATGCTCTGGAGACGGCAGCGATCACGGGAGGGTGCGGGATCACGACGAGGGAGGTGCGGACGAGCTACAGAGGCGCACAAAGCAGGAGGGGCCGAGGGACACAGAGGAGAAGCGGTCGAACGCCATTAAAGCCTTGTCGGCTACAGCTCGCTCGTGGGCGCGCGGTGATGAGCACCGACGGAGAAGCGGGCGGAGGGGGAAAAGGCTCCGGTAGGATGGCAACGACGTGGGGAACACGATAGACAGGCCCGTGCTCGCTGAGGCGCCGAGGAGAGAAGGGGGCCCGAGCAAGAAGACGTTCTCGGCGCGACCGGTGTGTGCCAAAGCGGTGGTCACCGCGTGCACTGGTGCACACAGTGCCACACTATTTCCCAAATGGTGTCTGGGGTTTAGTCCTTCCTTGGTAGGTTGCAACTGAGGCGGTAGCTCAGTTAAAGATGTTGTGGTTAAATGGTAAGTGAGCTCTGAAGTTTCCTGCAGTAAACTTGATCTTGAAACAGTGATCAACTGAGGTGAGATTAGAGGCAAACAAGTTGTCTGGTAGATTTAGGTTAGGAAGGACTATAGTCCTGGTAATTATGGAGGGGTTTGGCTCAAGGATTATTATAGTTGCTTAACAACTACATAAATTGATCCAAAAACAAGATCAGGAAGAAGCATTCACATAGAGTGATGGATTGAGATGAAAATGAACATGGCAGGATTATTTGGTCATATGAGAGTGCCATAAAAATTTCATGCCATTTGGCCAAGCCAAAATGGTACTTCCTTCATACAACACCTCTCTGGACAGAAACTTAGGAGAATTCCTGAGGAAATATGGCTAGATGAAATGAGCCCATATTTTGTGCAGATAGGTTATATAGGTAGGAGCAGTCCCGAAAAAAGTTTCAGCAATAATGGAGCAAGATAAAATATACTTGCTTCACTAACTGAAAATTTGGACAAAACCTAAGATTTGGTCCTGTGCTCACATAGATGATTGGATAGGGCTGCAAATTGGATGAGGGCATTTATATGACCTCATTAAGGAGTGTGCAAAATTTCAACTTATTTGGATAACCCTGGCTAGCACTTCCTTCACAAAGGCTTCCCTCAGACGGGAACTTTGAAAAATCACTGAGGAATATTGGCTAGGAAAATAATGTTGAATTCTGGCACAGGTCAATTATATGGACATGAAAAGATGTCCACAAAGGTTGGGGTGAAATGGGAAAATATAAATAGCACTTGCTTCACAATGTGCCATTTAGGACACAATAGGAAATGAATTATTTGAGCATGATGGAGAACGTGGCCAATGAAATATTTTGCCATATTTGAGGACGTTGTGACCCAAACAATTTATGAAAATTATTTTGGAATTTTAGGAGTGATAAAAATATAGGTTGCTTCACAACTTAGGACAAATTGGGTTATTCCTTTAATAGAAAAAGGAATATTCCCAATAAAAAGAATATTGGGATTTGTCCAAGATGGAAATGGCAAGGTCTTCGGATGGAGATGGGGATGACAAGCCACTCTGGAAAGAAAGAAGAGGTCATCTTCTTCAGTTTCCAGACCACACAACCACGGAAAAAGAAAACACAAGCAAAAACCTAGGAAAATCAAAAGAAAAAGAAAGGGCCAAAAAATCAGGCTGTGACACTATATAAAGCAAAGCTCTCCCGAGGACACATGGGAATTACTGTCAAGCTAGTTTTCATCATGCTCATATGATTCACGTTCGTTACTTTGATAATTTGATATGTGGGTGGACCGGTGCTTGGATGTTACCCTTCCTTGGACAAGCCTCCACTTATGATTAAGCCCTCTCGCAAGCATCCGCAACTACGAAAGAAGAATTAAGGTAAACCTAACCATAGCATGAAACATATGGATCCAAATCAGCCCCTTACGAAGCAACACATAAACTAGGGTTTAAGCTTCTGTCACTCTAGCAACCCGTCATCTACTTATTACTTACCAATGCCTTCCCCTGGGCCCAAATAATGGTGAAGTGTCATGTAGTCGACGTTCACATAACACCACTTAGAGGAGAGACAACATACATCTCATCAAAATATCGAATGAATACCAAATTCACATGATTACTTATAACAAGACTTCTCCCATGTCCTCAAGAACAAACGTAACTACTCAGAAAACATATTCATAATCATAATCAGAGTAGTATTAATTATCATTAAGGATTTGAAAATATAATCTTCCACCGAATAAACCAACTATCATCAACTACAAGGAGTAATCAACACTACTAGCAACCCATACGTACCAATCTGAGGTTTTGAGACGAAGATCGAATACAAGAGATGAACTAGGGTTTGAGAGGAGATGGTGCTGGTGAAGATGTTGATGGAGATTGACCCTCCCTCGATGAGAGGATCAATGGTGATGACGATGGCGACGATTTCCCCCTCCCGGAGGGAAGTTTCCCCGGCAGAATAGCTCCGCCGGAGCCCTAGATTGGTTCTGCCCAGGTTCCGCCTCGAGACGGCGGCGCTTTATCCCGAAAGCTTCCTTAATGATTTTTTCTAGGGTAAAAGACACCATATAGCCAAAGATGGGCACCGGAGGCCTGCCAAGGGGCCCACAACGTCAGGGGGCGCGCCCAGGGGGGTGGGGTGCTGATACATATCCAACGTATCTATAATTTATGAAGTATTCATGCCATGTTTACAACAATTTTATATGGTTTTGGTATGATTTGCATGGAACTAACCTGGACTGACGTTATTTTTAGCAGAACTACCGTGGTGTTGTTTTCTGTGCAGAAATGTAAGTTCTCCAAATGAGCTGAAACTTTTTGAAGCTTTCTTTTGGAACAAAATAGACCCCCGAAGCTTCATGGTAGGGCTAGAAGAGCCACGAGGAGGGCACAACCCACCAAGGCGCACCTGATGGGCCTGGCTTGCCCCGGTGGTTTGTGCTCACCTCGAGGCCCATCTTAGCGTGAAACCAACGTGAAAAAATCCTATAAATAGAGAAACCATCAGAAGTTAACCTAGATCAGAAGTTCCGCCGCCGCAGGCCTCTGTAGGCACCGAAAACCAATCTAGACCTCATTCTGGCACCCAGCCGGAGGGGGGAATCATCTTCGGTGGCCATCTTCATCATCCCGGCGGCCAGCACGATGAGGAGGGAGTAGTCCACCCTCCGGGCTGAGGGTTTGTACCAGTAGCTATATGTTTAATCTCTCTCGCTCTCTCGTGTTCTTGGGAAGTCACAATCTTGATGTATCGTAGGCTTTGTTAATATAATCGGATCATATGGTGTTTTCCCCTCTCTATCTTGTTGTGATGAATTTATTTTTCCCTTTGAGATTTCGTTTTATCGGATTGCATACTTTTATGGATTTGAGAGCACTTGATATATGTCTTGCATATGAATACTCGTGGTGACAATGGGGTATCATATTGATTCACTTGATATGTGTTTTGGCATTCAACTCACGTATTCCCGCGATGACATTGGGCTAATCTGTGCATAGGGGTTGATGCACATTCTCGTCTTTTGTTTCTCCGATAGAAATCTTGGTGCACTCTTTGAAGTTCTTTGTGTTGGATTGAGTATTATGAATTTGAAATTATTTGGTGTTATTTTAGTACGAACTCTTGGATAGATCGATCAGAAAGAATAGCTTCGAGGTGGTTTCGTACCCTACGAATAATTTCTTCTTATGTTCTCTGCTAGATAGGAACTTTGGAGTGATTCTTCATCGCACTTTAAGGGGTGGTTATATGATCCAATTATATTAGCACCGTTGAGAGATTGCACTAGCGAAAGTACGGACCCTAGGCCTCATTTTCAAGCATTGTAATACCGTTTTTGTGCCCATTTACTATTTGCTACCTTGTTGTTTTTATTTATTCAGATTGTAAAAATATATTTCGACCATCAATATTACACATTTATCACCATCTCTTCGCTGAAATAGTGCACCTATACAATTTGCCATTGTATTGGGTGTGTTGGGGACACAAGAGATATCTTGTATTTGGTTGAAGGGTTGTTAGAGACAGACCATCGTCATCCTACACCTCCCACGGATTGATAAACCTTTGCTCATCCACTTGAGGGAAAATTGCTATTGTCCTACAAAACTATGCGCTTGGAGGCCCAACACGTGTCTACGAGAATAAACTTGTGTAGTAGACATCAAGCTCTTTTCTGGCGCCGTTGCTGGGGAGGTGAGTGCTTGAAGGTATATCTTTAGATCTTGTAATCGAATCTTTTAGTTTCTTGTTTTATCACTAGTTTGGTTTATAAAAAGAAAACTACAAAAAAATGGAATTGAGGTTGCATCAGATTATTCATCTTTATATTGTATTTCTTGAAAATGATGGAAAGCAAAATTGTTCTCAATTAATAGAAGAAGAATTCTATAAAATGTTTAACAAAAAAAATCTTTGAATGGTGAGCATAATTGCAATGTTGTTGGTATGAACTCTTTGAATATCCATGATGCTAAAGATATGCAAAGCCATAAGCATGGGGATGTTATGTTTGATGAAGATGATATTTTTAGTCCCCCAAGATTTGATGTGCAAATTTGTTATAATGATTGCATGCCTCCTATTTATGATGATTATAATGATGAAAGTGTATTTGGAGAGGTCATGACTTTATTTAGTGATGAATCCACAATTTTGGATGAGGCTTCAATTAACTATGATAACAAAGTTGCTCTCTAAGATGATTATGGTGATGACATGTATGCCATAAAGAATAATGATAACCATGAAACTTGACATCATGATTTTAATTTTCACTCTCATGATAGTTATTTTGTTGAGTTTGCTCCCACTACTATTGGTGAGAAGAAATTTGCTTATGTGGAGAGTAATAAGTTTTCTATGCTTTGGTGTCATGAAAAGAATGCTTTATGTGATGGTTATATTGTTGAATTTCTTCATGATGCTACTGAAAATCATTATGAGGGAGGAACATATGCTTGTAGGAATTGCAATAATATCAAGTTTCCTCTCTTTATGTTGAAAGTTTTGAAGTTGCACTTGTTTTGCCTTCCTATGCTAGTTGATTCTTGCTCCCATGAATTTTTTGCTCACAAAATCCATATGCATAGGAAGTGGGTTAGACTTAAATGTGCTAGTCATATGCTTCATGATGCTCTCTTTGTGTTTCAATTCTTATCTTTTATGCGAGCATCATTGAAATCATCATGCCTAGCTAAAAGGCATTAAAGAAAAATGCTTGTTGGGAGACAACCCAACACTTTTACCTACTGCTTTTGTGTGTTCACATGATTAGGCTACTGTAGTAATTATTTTTATTGCTTTCATTTCAATAAAGTGCCAAGTAGGACCTTTGGGATGGTTTATGGTGATAGTTGATTTGATCTTGCTGAAAAACAGAAACCTTTTCTCTCAGGAAAACAATTCTCATATTTAACATAAGCATGATAAAATGCTGATTATTTCTTAAAAATATTAACAGACAAATTACCTAGGTTTTCCTATTTTTTCAAGATTTTTGGAGTAGTATAACTATGGTTGGTGTACAGATTACTACAGACTGTTCTGTTTTTGACAAATTCTGTTTTTAATAGATAGTTTGCTTGTTTTCTAGTTTCCATGTCTTATATTGCTCAATATAATTGTGGAGATGATATGGAACAGTAGGAATTTTATGAGAACAATTATGAATCTTGTCTTTGACAGTACGAAAAGTGAAATGGTTTGCTCTTTATCATACTAACCTATCTCACAAAGTTCTATTAAGTTTTGTGTGATTGAAGTTTTCAAGTTTTGGGTGAGATGTCGACGTGAGGAGAACAAGGAGTGACAATACCATAATATTGGGGATGCCCAAGGCACCCCAAGGTAATATTCAAGGAATATCCAAGCAACTATGCTTGGGGATACCCCGGAAGGCATCCCCTCTTTCGTCTCGAACATTATTGGTAACCTTACTTGGAGCTATGTTTTCATTCGTCACATGATATGTGCTTTGCTTGGAGCGTCAATTTATCTTGTTAGTATTTGCTTGATTTTATTTAGAATAATGTTTTGCATCTTTTGTTTTAATAAAAGTGGCAATGATAGCATTTGCCATGCTTATTTTGCAAGTATACATGTTGTTGTTTGAAAACAGAAAATTTATCGCTGTTGCAAAAATTCCCTAGAAATGTCAGAATGTGATAAAATGTTGAAACTTTTTGTAAAATAAGCTCTGATAAATTTTCTACAGGGTGATAATTTTTCATAATCTTTGGAGTTTAATAAGTATTGATACTCTTGCATTCTTTACAGACTGTACTGTTTTGGGAGATTGTTGTTATGTTTGCATATGTTTGCTTGTTTAATGATTCTATTTGAGGATAGACGTATTAAATATACAGAGGAATTTAGTATGCAATGTTGATAATAATTTAGTGATTTGATACAGTAGAGAATGTAAGGTTTTTGCATTGGTTTATACTAACTTATCTCACGAGTTCTTGTTGAATTTTGTGTGGATGAAGCATTTGAGATATAGGAAAACTGTGATATGAGAGGAATTAAGGAGACACAAAAGCTCAAACTTGGGGATGGACAAGGCACCCCAAGATAATATGTCAAGGAGTCTCAAGCATCTAAGCTTGGGGATGCCCCGGTAGGCATCCCACCTTTCTTCTTCAATAATTATCGGTTAGTATCTGTTAAGCCTAAGTTTTTGCTTCTTCACATGATGTGTGATATTATTAGAATGTCATTTTATTTTGTTTTTGCTTGCTGTTTTAATAAAATGCTTAGATCTGAAACTTTTTTAATAAGAGAGAGTCCTCAAATAGCTACCTATTTACTTAACTACTCACTTGATCTCCACTTATATCTTTTTTGGAGTAGCTTGTCATTTGCTCTAGTGCTTCACTTATATCTTTTTGAGAACGGTGTGCTTTAGTATTTTTGAAGAAATTCTCTCTTGCTTCACTTAAATTAATTTAAGAGAAAGAAATATTATGCTCATGATCTTCACTTATATTTGTTTGAGCTTATCAAAAGCAACACATGAAAATTAGTTCCAAAGTGATAGATATCCAAGAAGGATAGAATGAAAACTTCCATGAAGATCATTGGACAAAATAAACTTGATTCTCTGTAATAGTTTTGAGATATGATGATAGTGATATGTGAGTCATGTTGGTGAGTAATTATGCTTTAGTAAGAATATTGGTGTTAAGGTTTGTGATTCCCTATGCAAGCACGAAAGTCAATAGTTGTGCAATGAAATTACATCCTACTTGTGGTGCATTATTCAATGTTAATTATGCTCAATGCTCGCTTATGAGATTATTCGTTTCTTGGTTGGTTGCTTGTCAATCTTTTGCTAGCCTTCATTTTTCACTAAGTATGATCACTACTTGTGCATCCAAAATTCTTTAAACCGGTTTTGTCACATGAGTCCACCATACCTACCTATATGCGGTTTTCTTTTGCCGTTCTAAGCAAATTTGTATGTGCCATCTATAATTTTCAAAACAAATTTCTCTTTTGTGTGCTTGTACCGCTCACGAGGCGGTGAGGGGTGGACAATATTTTCCATGCTAGATGTGTTATTCTCATGATGAGTGTTTATTCACTTGGCATTGCACGAGAGTAAGGCAAAGGTATTAGGGATGCCCAGTCCCAAAATGAAAAATGAGTTTACTTTATGTTGTCAAATAATAAATTCCTTGGAAAGTGTTGGCATGGAGGGCACCCTTGGATACGGTTAGCCATGAAAAGTGAAAGTATGGTTGAAAAAGGAATAACCTTTATTTTCTATTTGCGAACCGCTTATGATATATCTAGCATGGAAAGTGTTGGGAGCTCTAAGTCGTCTTCATTGGTGGCAAAAGTATGCCTCTCAAAATGTTTTTATCTCTCAATTTTCGCTTTGAGCTCTGGCACCTCTACAAATCGCTGCTTCCCTTTGCGAAGGGCCTTTCATTTACTTTATGCAATTTTTATTTTTAATTTGAGTCTCCATCTTCTCTTATAAAGCACCAACTAGGAGGCACTATGATCGTACTTGAGCATTGGGTGTAGCTAATATGTGAGTGTGTTTCATGAATGGATCAATGATTGAGCATGATGGGCCAGGGATAACTTATTTTAGCGTTAATATTTTGAAACACATGGTTGCTTGTTGGTATGCTTGAGTATTAAAGTCCTCATGTCAAAACTAGACTATTTCTTTGAACATACAGAAGTCCAAATGTCCATGCTACAAAAGAAAACAGTTTATGATCAATATGATAGGTAGCATTCCACAACAAAAATTTGATTTTCAATTGCTACTTCATCATGATAAGTTTTATGAGAAAGAGTTGTTGTTATGATGCTAGGAAAAGTGATTGAAATTATCATTGATCAAAATTATGCACTTTGCTAGCATTCACACTTCATAAATTGTTTCTTTTATCATTTACCTACTCGAGGACGAGTAGGAATTAAGCTTGGGGATGCTGATACGTCTCCAATGTATCTATAATTTATGAAGTATTCATGCCATGTTTACAACAATTTTATATGGTTTTGGTATGATTTGCATGGAACTAACCCGGACTGATGCTGTTTGCAAGAGAACTACCGTGGTGTTCTTTTTTGTGCAGAAATGAAAGTTCTCCAAATGAGCTGAAACTTTTTGACGATTTCTTTTGGAACAAAAGAGACCCTCGAAGCTTCGTGGGAGGGCCAGAAGAGCCACGAGGAGTGCACAACCCACTAGGGCGCGCCTGGTGGGCCTGGCTTCCCCCGATGGGTTGTGCTCACCTTGAGGCCCATCTTAGCGTGAAACCAACGCCAAAAAATCCTATAAATAGAGAAACCATCAGAAGTCAACCTAGATCAGAAGTTCCACCGCCATAGGCCTCTGTAGCCACCGAAAACCAATCTAAACCCCGTTCCGGCACCCTGCCGGAGGGGGGAATCGTCTCCGGAGGCCATCTTCATCATCCCAGCGGCCACAACGATGAGGAGGGAGTAGTCCACCCTCGGGGCTGAGGGTTTGTACAAGTAGCTATGTGTTTAATCTCTCTCTCTCTCTCGTGTTCTTGAGATGTCACGATCTTGATGTATCGCGGGCTTCCTTAATATAGTCGGATCATATGGTGTTTTCCCCTCTCTATCTTGTTATGATGAATTGAGTTATCCCTTTGAGATTTCATTTTATTGGATTGAATACTTTTATAGATTTGAGAGAACTTGATATATGTCTTGCATATGAATACTCGTGGTGACAATGGGGTATCATATTGATTCACTTGATATGTGTTTTGGCATTCAAATCGCAGATTCCCGCGGTGACATTGGGGTAATCTATGCATAGGGGTTGATGCATGTTCTCATGTTTTGTTTATCCGGTAGAAATCTTGGGGAACTCTTTGAAGTTTTTTGTGTTGGATTGAGTATTATGAATCTGAAATTATTTGGTGTTATTTTAGTACAAACTCTTAGATAGATCGATTGGAAAGAATAGCTTCAAGGGCGTTTCGTACCCTATGAATAATTTCTTCTTATGTTCTCCGCTAGATAGGAAATTTGGAGTGATTCTTCATCGCACTTTGAGGGGTGGTTATATGATCCAATTATATTAGCACCGTTGAGAGATTGCACTAGCGAAATTACGGACCCTAGGCCTCATTTTCAAGCATTGTAATATCGTTTTTGTGCCCGTTTACGATTTGCTAGCTTGTTGTTTTTATTTATTCAGATTATAAAAATATATTTCTACCATCAATATTACACTTTTATCACCACCTCTTCACTGAACTAGTGCACCTATACAATTTGCCATTGTATTGTGTGTGTTGGGGACACAAGAGATTTCTTGTATTTGGTTGAAGGGTTGTTTGAGAGAGACCATCTCCATCCCACACCTCCCACGGATTGATAAACCTTACGTCATCCATTTGACGGAAAATTGCTACTGTCCTAAAAAACTCTGTGCTTGGAGGCCCAACACGTGTCTACAAGAATAAAGTTGCGTAGTAGACATCAGGCGCGCCCTCCACCCTTGTGGCTAGCTGGTGGCCCCCTCTGGTTCTTTCTTAGCCCAATATTTTTTATATATTCCACAAATAATCTCTGTGAAGTTTCAGGACTTTTGGAGTTGTGCAGAATAGGTCTCTAATATTTGCTCCTTTTCCAGTCCAGAATTCCAGCTGCCGACATTCTCCCTCTTCATGTGAACCTTGTAAAATAATATATAATAGGCATAAGTATTGTGACATAATGTGTAATAACATCCCATAATGCATTAAATATCAATATAAAAGCATGATGCAAAATGCACGTATCAACTCCCCCAAGCTTAAACCTCGCTTGTCCTCAAGCGAAAGCCGATATCGATAAATATGTCCACATGTTTAGAGATAGAGGTGTCGATAAAAATAAATTACGGACATGAGTGCATCATGATCATATTTAGAACAGCAACATATATTGTCATATAATTGCATATGCTAAAGTAACAATTCGTTCACAAGGTAAAGTATGAATCGGAAACTTCATTGAAAACTAACAAACTATATCTCAGTCATTGGAGCAATTGCAATTTATCATAACATCGGAAAGAGTCAACATAAGAGCTTTTCAGCAAGTCCACATACTCAACTATCATATAATCTTTCACAATTGCTAACACTCACGCGATACTTATGGGTACAAAGTTTCAATCGGGCACAGAGAAAGATAGGGGCTTATAGTTTCGCCTCCCAACCTTTTACATCAAGGGTAATGTCAACAATAATACTTTATGAAAACGTACATCTGAGTGGATATATATATCCGGATCTCTCGAACACATAGAGCTTGCAAAGGAAAAGTGTAAAAAGGAAAGGTGATTATCACCATGACTCTTGTATAAGGGTAAGAGATAAAAGTAAAAGATAGGCCCTTCGCAGAGGGAAGTAGAGGTTGTCATGCGCTTTTATGGTTGTATGCACAAAATCTTAATGCAAAAGAACGTCACTTTATATTGCCACTTGTGATAAGGACCTTTATTATGCAGTCCGTCGCTTTTATTTCTTCCATATCACAAATTCGTATAAAGCTTATTTTCTTCACACTAATAGATCATACATATTTATGGAGAGCAATTGTATTGCTTGCACCGATGACAACTTACTTGAAGGATCTTACTCAATCCATAGGTAGGTATGGTGTACTCTCATGGCAAAACTGGGTTTAGGGATGTTTGGAAGCACAAGTAGTATCTCTACTTGGTGCAAAGAATTTGGCTAGCATGAGAGGGAAAAGGCAAGATCAACATGTTGGATGATTCAAAACAATATAACTTCTATTCGGATGTAACAAAACATAACTCATTATGTTGTCTTCCTTGTCCAACATCAACTTTTTAGCATTTCATATTTTAATGAGTGCTCACAATCATAAAATATGTCCAAGATAGTATATTTATATGTAAAGCCTCTCTTTCTTTATTAATTCCTATTAATTGCAACAATGACCAAACCTATGTTTGTCAGCTCTCAATAACTTTTATTCATCATACTCTTTATATGCGAAGTCATTACTTTCCATGAGATCACTATAGGGACTCTTTATTTATTTTTATCTTTTTATTTAATTCCCACAAGATCATAGCAAGAAAGCAAAGCCCTTGTCTCAAAACTACTCTTTATTATATATCTCACGGACTCGATTACGTAGAGGGAACAACATAAGGCAAAACTCAAAGCTAGATAATACTAAAAAAATTATTCTACTAGATCAAGATATAACCAAAAGGATCGAAGTAAGAAAAGCGATAAAGATAAAGATGTGATGGTGATATGATACCGGGGCACTCCCCCAAGCTTGGCAGTTGCCAAGGGGAGTGCCCATACCCATGTATTTAGATCTCTTTCTTCGGAGGTGGTGATGAAGGAGTTGTTGATGAAGTAGGCTTGTCATCCATCTTCCAAGGCATAGGTTCACCATCATAGAAAGATGTACGAGTCTCCGGGATCCTCGAATCTGCAGCCAAACTCATCCTCTTGAATCTATATTCATACTCACAGTTTTGGTTTTGCAGGTCATAGATCTAGGCTTGGAGATGCTCGATTTTCTCATGTAGCCTGAAGATGGCCTCCTCAATGCTCTTGGGATCTAGCTTGTGCTTGTTGGTGAACTCCGTGATGATCATGTGGTTTGCATTGGCTCCACGCTCCACCATCCCTTGGCACTTGAAAACTTGTTGCTCCGTTGCTTCGAGCCTGGTCTCCATGCTTCCGGTCTTCTTCGGCTCCTCAACATCACAGATTTGCAGCACCCCCTCACGCAACTCAATGGCTTGAGGGTGCCGCAGCACCTCTGTGAGGTAGGGGTTGATAACCTTCTCGAAAAACTTTTCCTTGGGGGCGCTTGGAGACGTCATGGCGATCTAGATCTGTCAGAAAAAATAGCTCAAGACAAAAACAGGAGATTTTTGCATGGTATGGTGGTCAAAACCTTTGGGAGATTATATAATGAATTTTCACCGACCAAAAGAAGTATTCTGCAAGAAAACGGAGTCCGGAGGGCACACGAGGTAGCCACAAGGTTGGGGGCACGCCCAGGGGGTAGGGCGCGCCCTCCACCCTTGTGGTTGCCTCGTGTCTCTTTCAGACTACTTTTAATTTTCCTAATTTTTTAAATATTCCAACACGGAGAAAAATTATCATTGGAAACTTTTTGGAGTCAGTTTACTTACCGTACCACATACCTATTCCTTTTCAGAGTCTGAAACGTTCTAGAAAGTGTCCCTTATGTACTCCTATGGGGTTACGATATCAATTATATTGGTCTCAACATTTATGGGAGTACGTGAGATATAATGCTTGAGTCTTTTACCATTTACCACCTTCGGATTTTTACCTTCGGCGTTGTTGATTTTCATGGCACCGGAATGATAGACCTCCTCGATACTGTAAGGACCTTCCCATTTGGAGAGAAGCTTTCCTACAAAAAAAATCTTAAACGAGAGTTGTATAGCAAAACATGATCACCTACATTAAACTCACACTTTTGTATCCTTTTATCATGCCATCTTTTAACTTTTTCTTTAAACAACTTGGCATTCTCATAGGCTTGGGTTCTCCATTCATCAAGTGAGCTAATGTCAAATAACCTCTTCTCACCGGCAAGTTTGAAATCATAGTTGAGCTCTTTAATAGCCCAATATGCCTTATGTTCTAGGTAAATGACATGCATTTCCATAGACCATTTTATATAGAGACATACCCACAGGATTCTTATAAGCAGTTCTATAAGCCCACAAAGCATCATCAAGTTTCTTAGACCAATTCTTTCTAGATCTATTAACAGTCTTTTGCAAAATTAATTTAATCTCTCTATTGCTCAATTCTACTTGACCACTAGACTGAGGATGATATGGAGATGCAATTCTATGATTAACATCATACTTAGCAAGCATTTTACGAAAAGCACCATGAATAAAATGTGAACCACCATCAGTCATTAAATATCTAGGGACTCCAAACCTCAGAAAAATAACTTCTTTAAGCATCTTAATAGAAGTGTTATGATCAACACTACTAGTTGGAATAGCTTCTACCCACTTAGTAACGTAATCAACAACAACTAAAATATGTGTATACCCATTAGAGGAAGGAAAAGGTCCCATATAATCAAAGCCCCAAACATCAAATGGCTCAATAACAAGTGAATCATTCATAGGCATTTCCTGACGTCTACTAATATTACCAATTCTCTGGCATTGATCACAAGACAAGACAAACTTACGAGCATCCTTAAAGAGAGTAGGCCAATAGAAATCAGATTGCAATACCTTATGTGTAGTTCTATCTCCAGCGTGGTGTCCTCCATAGGACTTGGAGTGGCACTTGCGTAGGATCTTTTCCTGTTCATTCTCAGGTATACAACATCTAATAACACCATCTACTCCTTCTTTACAAAGGTGTGGGTCATCCCAAAAGTAATGTCTTAAATCATAGAAAAACCTTTTCTTTTGCTGGTATGTGAAACTAGGTGGTATAAATTTAGCAACAATATAATTGGATAAATCAGCATACCATGGAGTATTATGAGAGGCATTTATGACATTTAATTGCTCATCAGGAAAGATATCATCAATAGGTAGTGGGTCATCAAGAACATTCTCTAACCTAGACAAGTTGTCTGCAACAGGGTTCTCAGCTCTCTTTCTATCAACAATATGCAAATCAAATTCTGGTAGCAAGAGAACCCATCTAATAACTATAGGTTTAGCATCTTTCTTTTCTATAAGATATTTAAAAGCAGCATGATCAGTGTGAACAGTTAATTTGGAATCAACAATATAAGGTCTAAACTTATCACATGCAAATACAACTGCAAAAAATTCTTTTCTTATGGTAGCATAATTTCTCTGGGCACTATCTAGAGTTTTACTAGCATAATCACTAGAACAGCACCAACGGCATAATCACTAGCATCACACATAATTTCAAAGGGTAAATTCCAATTAGGTGGCTGAAAAAATAGGTGCAGTAATCAAGGCTTTCTTAAGTATTTCAAATGCTTCTTCACAATCATCATCAAAGACAAAAGGAACATCTTTTTGTAAGAGATTAGTGAGAGGCCTAGAAATTTTAGAGAAGTCTTTAATAAACCTCCTATAGAAACCAACATGACCAAGGAAACTTCTTATGCCTTTGATATCTTTAGGACATGGCATCTTTTCAATAGCACCTACTTTAGCTTTATCAACTTTGATACCTCTTTCAGAAACTTTATGCCCCAAAACAATACATTCATTAACTATAAAGTGGCACTTCTCCCAATTCAAGAGAAGATTAGTTTCTTCACATCTCTACAAAACTCGATCAAGGTTGCTCAAGCAATCATCAAAAGAAGTTTCGTAAACGGAAAAATCATCCATGAAAACCTCAACAATCTTTTCACAAAAATCGGAAAATATAGCAATCATACATCTTTGAAAGGTAGCAGGTGCATTGCATAAACCAAAAGGCATATGTCTATAAGCAAAGGTACCGAAAGGGCAAGTAAAAGTTGTTTTCTCTTGATCCTCTTTCGACACAGGTATTTGAGAGAAACCAGAATAACCATCTAGAAAGCAAAAATGAGTATGTTTGGATTGTATTTCTAGCATTTGATCAATAAAAGGTAAGGGGTAATGATATTTTCTAGTAGCTTTATTTAATTTGCGGAAATCAATTACCATTCTATAACCTGTAACAATTCTTTGAGGAATCATTTCATTCTTATCATTAGGAACAACAGTAATACCTCCCTTCTTAGGGACACAATGAACAGGGCTTACCCACTGACTATCAACAATAGGATAAATTATACCTGCCTCCAGAAGCTTTAGTATTTCATTTCTTACCACTTCTTTCATCTTAGGATTTAACCGTCGCTGATGATCAACAACTGGTTTAGCATCTTTCTCCAATTTAATTTTGTGCTGACATAGAGTAGGACTAATTCCCTTAAGATCATCAAGAGTATATCCAATAGTGGCACGGTGCTTCTTCAGAGTTTTCAATAATTTATTTTCTTCATGCTCTGAAAGGTTAGCACTAATAATAATAGGATACATCTTCTTTTCATCAAGATAAGCATATTTCAAAGTATCAGGTAATGTTTTAAGCTCAAACACAGGATCGCCCTTGGATGGAGGGGGATCCCTAAGAATTTCAACAAGCAAATTGTGTTTCAAAATAGGTCCCTGTTTAAAGAATACTTCATCTATTTCCCTTCTTTCATTCATAAACATATCATTTTCATGGTCTAGCAAATATTGTTCTAAAAGATCATTAGGAGGCACGACAATAGAAGCAAGACCAACAATTTCATCCTTACTAGGCAATTCTTTATCATGGGGTTGTCTATGAAATTTAGAGAAAATTAAAGTCATGAGACATATCCCCTAAACCAACAATAACAATATCTTTCTCGCACTCTATCTTAGCATTAATAGTATTCAAGAAGGGTCTACCAAATATAATGGGACGAAAATTATCTTGTGGGGAACCAAGAACAAGAAAATCAGTAAGATATTTTATCTTCCCAAACAAGACTTCAACATCTCTAACAATTCCAATTGGTGATATAGTATCTCTATTGGCAAGCTTAATAGTAACATCAATAACTTCTATCTCAGCAGGCGTAGTATCATTTATAATTTCTTTATATAATGTATAAGGAATTGCACTCACACTAGCACCCACATCACGTACGCCATGATAACAATGATATCCTATTTTAACAAAAACAACAGGCATGCCAACAACATGTCTATGTTTACCTTTCATATCGGGTTTGGCAATTCTAGCAGCTTCATCACAGAAATAAATAACATGCCCATCAATATTATCAACCAAGAGATCTTTAACCATAGCAATACTAGGTTCAACTTCTATTTGTTCAGAGGGTGTATGTGTTTGAGTATTACTTTTACGAACCACAGTTGAAGCTTTTTTCATAAACTTTTATTCTAACAGGGAAAGGTGGTTTCTCAATATAAGCAGTAGGAACAATAGGATCAACATTGTCGGCGTTCTAGGAACGGGGGTCCCCAGACTTGCCTGCCTGCGGCCTGTGGCGTGGCTCAGGTGGGGGGGCCCAGCGCGGCCCATCTTCATCAGGCCAAGCTCAGGACCCTCGCGAGGGGCCAAGCCTCGCGGGGAGGATGACAGGAAGCTTCCTCAAGAGTGGCCTCATCAGGCAGGCTCGCGAGGAGGCGGAGAGATTAATGCAAGGGTACCTCGCGAGGATCCCATGACGCAAGCCATGACGATCAAGGCCAGGCGGGCGCCGGCCTGTGCAGGGTCCTTGTTTCCCCTTTGGTGCAAAGGGGGCAAGCACAGGCCAAGGTATCAAGCAAATATTACCATTCTGGTGCAACAAGACCAAGACCAGCCGGACGGCTGGACGGAGGTCACCGTGGAGCCCAAGACGACATCATCACCAGTGCTTTTGGCAGCCGAAGACCACCTTTGGTCAGAATAACTTGTACTAGATGTTCCCCTTCAAAATGGCCAATTGTTGGCGCCCTTCCCGCTCAATTATCCGGGGAGAGGCCCATTGCCTCTATAAATAGAGCTAGCCTCCACAAAGCGAAAAAAGGAGAGACGAAAAGAGAAGAGGAGAAAACCCAGTAGAGACTAAGTAGAACACACCACCAGCTCAAGAACACCCCTCGCGAGGCTGTTCTTCCCTTGTACTGTCCATCATTAGCCCCAGAGGCAATCCACCACACCACAAACTGGAGTAGGGTATTACACCACAACGGTGGCCCGAACCAGTATAAACCTCGTGTCTCTTGTGTTGTTCATCATTTTCATCTTAGTTCGCACGAGAGGATCGGACGTAGATCGGTAGGGGAGAGATCTCCACGCGCACCCCAGTGTTCGAACCTCAAGGGTCTGCCGGAACCCGAAATCCGACATTTGGCGCGCCAGGTAGGGGTGCGCCGGAGTTCCCTCCCGACGGCCCGCTCTCCACCAACACCGCGTTCCGTCCTCATGGCGGACAACGCGCCGCCCGCTCCGGCAGCAGACGCCGGCGCTGGGGCCAGGGGGCTCCAGGCCTTGGCCCCCGCCTTGCGACGGGTGCAGTGGCCGCGCAAGTTCAAGCCCGAGATGCCGCCGCGCTACGGCGGCGCGACGGACCCGCTGGTTTTCCTGCTGGCGTATGAGGACGCCGTCCTCAAGGCCGGGGGCGACGACAGGGTGATGGCCAACTGGTTGCCCATGGCCCTCACCGGTGTCCCGCGCATGTGGCTCCTCCACCTACCGATAGCTTCTGTGACCTCTTGGGAGGAGCTACGCGACCTCTTCCTCGCCCGTTTCGCCGCGCCAGCGCCGCCCGTCGTCGCGGCTCTCCTGGGTGGTTCCCAAGCACCACCCTCGAGCCACCACGTCAAGCCATTCACCCGTCAGATCAGCGCTGCATCCAAGCGCCAAGAGGCCCCCCGGGGCTGGGCGGCGCCCGAGGCCGATCTGACTTTCGGCGCGGATGATCACCCCTTCATCCCCTCCGGTTCGGGCGCACTCCCGATGCTGTGCACCCCCACCATCTGCCAAGTGGCCGTCACCAGGACCCTCATCGACGGTGGTGCCGGCCTCAACGTGCTCTCGGTGGAGGCCTTCAGCCTCCTTCACGTGCCACCGGAGCGGCTCCAGCCCAGCAGGCCCTTCTCAGGCGTCGGAGCCGGTTCCACCGCCTCCTTGGGGCAGATCTGCCTCCTAGTGACCTTCGGCACCTACGATAACTTCCGCACAGAGCTGACCGACTTCGACATCGCCCCCATCGGTCTCCCCTACAATGCCATCCTCGGCTACCCGGCCTTGGCCCGGTTCATGGTGGCAACTCACCCGGTGTACAACCTCATGAAGATGCCCGGGAGCAGCGGCGTCCTCACCGTGCCAGGAGACGCGAGGGATGCGCTGCAGGTGCTCCAATTCGCCTTCAAGGCGGCCGCGGTGGCACAGCCCACCAGCACCGACGCCCTTGAGCCCAAGGGGGCTGCGCCGGCTAAAAAGAAGCAGCTGTTCACCCAGGACAAGGCGGAAACCAAGCAAGTACCGGTTGACGAGGACGGGTCCACCGGCGCCACCTTCACCATAGGGGCCAACCTTGAGCCCGAACAGGAGAAGGCCCTGATCGGATTCCTGCGCGCGAACAAGAAGGTGTTCACGTGGGAACCTGATCAGTTAGCAGGAGTCCCGAGAGGTGTGATCGAGCATCACCTCAACGTGTGCCCTGTACGCCCCATGAAGCAGAAGGCAAGGAGGCAGTCCACAGAGAAACAAGCTTTCATCGTTCAGGAGACCCGAAAACTGGAAGCGGCAAGGGTTATCCGCGAGGTCCGCTACCCCGATTGGCTGGCTAATCCTATTGTCGTGCCAAAGAAGGGGGGGAAGGAGTGCATGTGTGTCGACTTCACCAACCTCAACAAATCCTGCCCGCAGGACCCATTTCCGCTCCCCCGCATTGACCAGATAGTCGACTCCACCGCAGAGTGTGACCTATTGTGCTTCCTAGATGCCTTCTCGGGCTATCACCAGATCAAGATGGCGGTGGAAGACGTGGAGAAGACTGCTTTCCTAACCCCATGTGGGGTGTACTGCTATACGTGCATGCCATTTGGGTTGCGCAACACAGGCACAACCTTTCAGCGGCTGATGCACATCGCTTTAGGCCGGCAGCTCGGGAGGAACGTTGAGGCTTACATCGATGACATCATGGTGAAGTCTCAGGAGGCAAAGACCCTAATACAGGACCTGGAGGAAACCTTTGCAAGCCTCAACGAAGTGGATCTATGGCTCAACCCGGAGAAATGCGTGTTTGGAGTCCCCTCGGGCAAGCTCCTGGGCTTCCTAGTATCCCACAGAGGCATAGAGGCCAACCCGGAGAAGGTCAAGGCGGTCGAGGACATAAGCCCGCCGAAGACCCTCAGGGAGATGCAGAAGCTCACCGGGCGTATAACCGCGCTAGGGCGCTTCATATCCAAGCTAGGGGAGCGAGCACTGCCCTTCTTCAAGCTTATGAAGAAGAAAGGCCCCTTCGAATGGACTGAAGAGGCCGACAAGGCGTTCCAAGAACTCAAGAGGTACCTTACCAGCCCACCGGTGATGGTAGCCCCTCGCCCTCAGGAGCCCCTGGTGCTCTACCTTGTGGCCACACCATACTCCGCTAGCGCAGCTCTGGTGGCGGTCAGGGAGGAGCGTCGGGCCAAGGCCGCATCGACTGACCAGGCTGAAGCAGAGCGAGGCCAGGAGGGCCTCGCGAGGACCGCGACCACAGCCAGAGAGGGGCAGCCGCAGCAGGAGGGCGCACCCGGGGCAGGGGAGGCCCCCTCAAACGATCAAGAGATGGGGGCTCCGTTGCCTCAGGAGACGCCTCGACCCCTGGAGGACGCAAGCTGTGTCAGCACCCTCAACCTCATCGAGCAACCCGTGTATTTCGTCAGCATAGTGCTACGGGATGCGAGGGCGCGGTACCCCATGCCTCAAAAGCTCCTCCTCGCGCTATTGGTGGCCTCACGCAAGCTGCAGCACTACTTCCAAGGCCACCCCATCAAGGTCGTCTCGGCATACCCCTTGGAGAGGGTACTCAGGAGCCCCAACTCAGCTGGAAGGGTCACTGAATGGAACATCAAACTACAATCATTTCAGTTGGAATTCAGTACGACTAGGGTCATCAAGGGAGCCACACTTGCAGATTTTGTGGCAGAATGGGCAGACGCACGGGGTCTCGAGGCAGGCGAAGACCAGTCACTTTCCCCGGGAAGCGAAGCGCCGAACGGCTGGGTCATGTACTTCGATGGGGTGTTCTCCCGACATGGTGCGGGAGCTGGCGCGGTGCTCGTATCCCCCACTCAGGACAAACTCTATTACGCCGTGCAACTCTGCTTCTAGCATGGAGAGAAGGTCTCCAACAATATAGCAGAGTACGAAGGCCTGATAGCAGGCTTGAAAGCCACGATCGCCTTAGGGGTAAAGCACCTCACCATCAAGGGCGATTCACAGCTCCTCGTCAACTTCTCCAACAAGATATACGAGCCAAAGGACGAGCACATGGAAGCTTACCTCGCTGAAGTCCGTAGGATGGAGAAACAATTATGGGGGCTGGAGCTGCAGCATGTGCCTCACGGCACCAATCAGGAGGCCGGCGACATTGCCAAGAGGGCGTCTAGGCGGCTGCCGCAGGAACCTGGCGTCTTCGAGGAGCGGCTCTTCAAGCCCTCGGCGGTGCCGTCGCTATCGGGAACGGCGCAACCAAGGGAGGAGCCTTTTCAGCCGCCTGCCTCGAGAGCTCCGGTCTGCGGCCCGGCCTCAGGGGCACGCCTGCTCCTGGCGTTGGAGCCTCAGGAGGGATGTTGGATCCCAGAGCTCAAGGACTACCTGATGCAAGGGATTCTGCCGGAGAACGAGGAGGAGGCGGAGCGTGTGGCACGGCAGGCCACGGCTTATTGCATCCAGGATGGTGAGCTCTACAGGAAGCGGCCAAATGACGTGTCCCTACGTTGCATTTCCAGGGAGCAAGGAAAGGAACTGCTGGTAGACATACACAGCGGAGACTGCGGGCACCACTCGTCGTCGCGAACCCTCGTCGGCAAGGCGTTCCGCAGCGGGTTCTACTGGCCCACATCACTCAACGACGCCGTTGAGCTGGTGAAGGCTTGCGAGGCCTGCTAGTTTCACGCTAAACAGATCCATCAGCCTGTGGGGGGGTTTGTAGACCATACCCCTCTCATGGCCATTCGCAGTGTGGGCGTTGGACATTCTGGGCCCATTCTCTCGGGCGCCAGGGGGCTATCGCTACCTCTATGTCGCTGTGGACAAGTTCACCAAGTGGGCCGAGGTGGAAGCTGTCCGCACAATCCCGGCAGGCTCGGCAGTCAAGTTCATCAAGGGCCTCGTGAGCCGGTTTGGGGTGCCTAACCGCATCATCACTGACAACGGTTCGCAATTCACCAGTAATCTCTTCAAAACGTACTGTGCTAACCTTGGAACGCAGATATGCTATGCTTCGGTAGCACACCCCCGGAGCAATGGCCAGGCTGAACGAGCCAACGCCGAGGTCCTGAGGGGCCTCAAGGCCAGGACCTTCAAAAAGAAGCTGGAGACCTGTGGCAGTGGCTGGTACAACGAGCTCCAGTCCATGCTGTGGTCAATCCGCACGACAGCGACCAAGCCGACTGGCGAGACCCCGTTCTTCCTCGTCTACAGAGCAGAGGCTTTTCTCCCTCACGAGATCAAGTGTCGCTCCGCGCGGGTCCTGGCATTCGACGAGGCTCAGCAGGACACCACGCGGTGGACGAATCTCGTGTTGGGGGA
Source organism: Triticum aestivum (assembly GCF_018294505.1). Lineage (NCBI taxonomy): Eukaryota > Viridiplantae > Streptophyta > Magnoliopsida > Poales > Poaceae > Triticum > Triticum aestivum. The sequence continues at coordinate 449,380,513 of NC_057803.1, read as the reverse complement.
GGAACGCCGTCGGGAAGCCGCACTGCGAGCGGCAAGGTATCAACAGGCGCTACGACGATACCACTGCCGCAACATCCGCCCCAGGACCCTTGAGGTAGGAGATCTCGTCCTCAGACGGGTTCTCTCCAGGGAGGGGCTGCACAAGCTCTCTCCCATGTGGGAGGGCCCGTTCAAGGTTGTTCATGTTTCCAGGCCTGGCTCCGCGCGCTTGGAGACTCCGGAGGGAGTACCCATCCAGAACGCATGGAACATTCAATATCTCCAGAGGTTCTACCCCTGAGCGAGGCCTAGCGCCTAGGAAAGGATCGGTGCCTGTGAAGAAGGCCAATGCCTGTGAAGCTATCGCGTTTTGGGAAAGGCCCGGTGCCTGTGAAGAAGGCCAATGCCTGTGAAGCTATCGCGTTTTGGGAAAGGCCTGGTGCCTGTGAAGAAGGACAATGCCTGTGAAGCTATCGCATTTTGGGAAAGGCCCGGTGCCTGTGAAGAAGGCCAATGCCTATGAAGCTATCGCGTTTTGGGAAATGCCCGGTGCCTGTGAAGAAGGCCAATGCCTGTGAAGCTATCGCATTTTGGGAAAGGCCCGGTGCCTGTGAAGAAGGCAAACGCCTGTGAAGCTCGCCGTCCATGATACTCTCACGTAATAATGAGTAGGGATGTACATGCCCCTGAGTCTCTGGAGTGCCGCCCTTGGGCCTCGGGGGCTCCCGCCCACGCCCAGTGGCAGCACTTAGCTCCGCGCTGGTGAGAAGACGTCGAAGACTAGAATAGGTGCCAGACGCGGCCTTTTCATTTGGTTTCTGCAGTTGGCATGTTTATTCCCATTTGAAGTCTTATTGGAGTTGTTGGCGTTCCTGGCTTGTGACTCTCTGTCTTTTTCATCCACTCGCCTCGTTTTCTCTCGCACAAGTCTCGCGAGGGATGTTTGCGGGCGCCCTCGCAAGCGTCTTCTGCCCCGATCGTCTGGAGCTTTCCTGTCCGAGTCCTCTGTGGGAGCTCCCCTCCCAGTCCATGCCTCACGGCCATCGCGACACAAATGTAGGACCTAGGCTGATCGCCCCCACTGCCGGGACCAAAGGTTACCCCTCTAACTAATCCTTGCAGGGCATGAAGTGCACGGCGAGGCCTTAGCCACCGGAGGCGAGGGCCGCGTCAAGCTCAGCCAAGCTCAAATGACTCCCGCACATGGACACACAACACGGAAACATAGCACAGAAATGGCAAAAGCAATGCGACACTTGACAGCAACGGTTCTAACACGCCCCCACGGGGCCCTGTACTACCTTCTTCTTACGCAGGAAAGGAAGGAAACAAAACGGACATGACCTGTCCAACACCAACCTACAGCAAAAGCTTGAGCTGCTCCTAGGGTTCAGGCGGACGCCTCCTCTTGCTTCACCAGGGCGTGGCGGTGGGTGGACTCGCTGCCTTCACCCAGGCGGGCGTGACGGTGCGGGGGCTGGTCGCGGCCACTGCTGGAGGAGCTGCTGCTTGAGGGAGAGTCGCCGAAACTTGGCGAGCCCCGAGCACCGCCGCCGGCACGCCTGGCGCTGTCTTCATCCTGGTCGGTGCCGGGGCTGGGCAGGCGGCCGCGGTCACCATCTTTGGGGCAGCACCCAGCGCGGCGATCATCTTCCCCGAACACCCTCACGTAGAAGGTGGCGTCGCCATCGAACTTGAAGTGCAGGGTGCACCGCTGACCCAGGCCGCGCACGCGGGCAAACATTTGCTAGCCGCGAGTCAGGGCCCCATTTCCGGAAGGGGAGACCTCCAGCGAAGCCCAGAAGGACCTGCTGCAGCAACCATCCGCCTGGAGCCAGAAGCCGCACCGGGCGCTGGCCGGCAGCTCACCTACGAAGAAGCAAGGGAGCTGGAGCCAGGTGTTGGTCGGGTCCGCCGACCACACGAGGAACTCCGGCAGCACCTCCGTCGAGCGAAAGCGTGGCCTGGGGGGCCGCGCGGTCACGACATGCCTCCCCTCGGCAGCCGAGCGCTCACCACCGTGCAGGGAACCGCCTCCGTGGCCGCGAGAAGCCGCTACGGGGACCGCGGGATGCTTGCGAGGACGAACCCGGCCGCGCCTGGCCGGGGGGGAGTCGGGCCCTGCCTGGCTGGCCTTTCCCTTCTCTGCGACCGAGAATCTCTTCGGAGCCATGAGAACGGCAAGTGGCCAAGAAGAAGGGAGTAGAAGAAAGGGGTGAACTGAGGAAGCTCACACGGCCCCATACTTATAGCCGGGGAAGGCCAACCGCCGAGCGCCATGACCTCAGGTAATCATGACCCATATCTCTGAATGCAGGGACTTGTCAAGTCATGCAGTTGCCGAGGCATCGTGGGAAGTGTAGATGCCCATGTCCAATCAACCGCCATGCGGCGCCCAAGGCCGCAGGCTGTTAGGGCCCACGGCGCTTCGCGCTTGCCCCTTCGCTTCTCTGCTAAGCCAAGCCCGCGTGCACCTTGGGCCCGGGGGCTACTGTCGGTGTTCTGGGAACGGGGGTCCCCAGACTTGCCTGCCTACGGCCTGTGGCATGGCTCAGGTGGGGGGGCCCGGCGTGGCCCATCTTCATCAACCCAAGCTCAAGACCCTCGCGAGGGGCCAAGCCTCGCGGGGCGGACGACAGGAAGCTTCCTCAAGAGCGGCCTCATCAGGCAGGCTCGCGAGGAGGCAGAGAGATCAATGCAAGGGTACCTCGCGAGGATCCCATGATGCAAGCCATGACGATCAAGGCCAGGCGGGCGCCGTCCTGCGCAGGGTCCGTGTTTCCCCTTTGGTGCAAAGGGGGCAAGCACAGGCCAAGGTATCAGGCAAAGATTACCATTCCGGTGCAACGAGACCAAGACCAGCCAGACGGCCGGACGGAGGTCACCGTGGAGCCCAAGACGGTGTCATCACCAGTGCTTTTGGAAGCCGAAGACCACCTTTGGTCAGAATAACTTGTACTAGATGTTCCCCTTCAAAATGGCCAATTGTTGGTGCCCTTCCCGCTCAATTATTCGGGGAGAGGCCCAGGGCCTCTATAAATAGAGCTAGCCTCCACAAAGCGAAAAAAGGAGAGAAGAAAAGAGAAGAGGAGAAAACCCAGTAGAGACTAAGTAGAACACACCGCACCAGCTCAAGAACACCCCTCGCGAGGATGTTCTTCCTTGTACTGTCCATCATCAGCCCCAAAGGCAATCCACCACACCACACACTGGAGTAGGATATTACACCACAACGGTGGCCCGAACCGGTATAAACCTCGTGTCTCTTGTGTTGTTCATCATTTTCATCTTAGTTCACACGAGAGGATCGGACGTAGATCAGTAGGGGAGAGATCTCCGCGCGCAGCCTAGTGTTCGAACCTCAAGGGTCTGCCGGAACCCGAAATCCGACAAACATTATAAGTAATAGTTTCTTCTTCAACTTTAATAGGTTCAGCTACTTTAACTTCGGTGGGAGGATGATATTTAAACCACTTCTCCTTAGGTTGATGATACATCTCCAACGTATCTATAATTTTTTATTGTTCCATGCTATTATATTATGTGTTTTGGATGTTTATGGGATTTATTATACACTTCTATATTATTTTTGGGACTAACCTATTAACCGGAGGCCCAGCCCAAATTGCTATTTTCTTGCCTATTTCAGTGTTTCGAAGAAAAGGAATATCAAACGGAGTCCAAACGGAATGAAACCTTCAGGAGAGTTATTTTTGGAACGGAAGCAATCCAGGAGACTTGGAGTAGACGTCAGGGAAGCTTCAAGGTGGCCACGAGGCAGGGAGGCGCACCTGCCCCCCTGGGCGCGCCCCCACCCTCGTGGGCCCCTCGTGGCTCCCCTGACCGACTTCTTTCCCCTATATATATCAATATACCCTAAAAACATCAGAGACCACAATACATCAGGAGTTCCGCTGCCAGAAGCCTCCGTAGCCATCGAAAACCAATCTAGACCCGTTCCGGCATCCTGCCAGAGGGGGGAATCCCTCTCCGGTGGCCTTCTTCATCATCCCAGCGCTCTCCATGATGAGGAGGGAGTAGTTCTTCCTCGGGGCTGAGGGTATGTACCTGTAGCTATGTGTTTGATCTCTCTCTCGTGTTCTTGAGGTGGTACTACTACTACTGCTACTACTACTACTGCTACTACTACTACTACTGCTGCTACTGCTGCTGCTACTACTACTACTACTCCTACTGCTCCTGCTATTCCTACTGCTCCTGCTCCTGCTACTGCTACTGCTACTGCTACTGCTACTCCTACTGCTCCTGCTACTCCTACTGCTCCTGCTCCTGCTACTACTACTACTACTCCTACTACTACTCCTACTGCTCCTGCTACTCCTACTGCTCCTGCTCCTGCTACTACTACTACTACTACTACTACTACTACTACTACTACTACTACTACTACTCTACTACTACTACTACTACTACTACTACTACTACTACTACTACTACTACTACTACTACTACTACTACTACTACTACTACTACTACTAAGCCATGGTTCCCCCTCCCATCCCATCGGCCCACCCATTCCTACACCGAGGTCGCGAAAACCGGCGAAGCCCCACACCCTCCTCCGTCCGCCACCCAGCTAGAGCCTCTTCCCCGACGATGCCGTCCACAACGGCACCTCGACATCCCTCATCCACCGCACCGGATGAGGATCAATCGTCGATCTCATCATCCCGTCGGTTCAGCCACCCCATCCTCCACCTCCAAGGAGCTGCCCCAACGTTCCCCTTATCTTTCGTGCCACCTCCATTCCCACACCGACGTCTTCACCTGCACCACCGAAAGAGCAGCATCATCACCGATTCCTCAGATGAAGCTGAGACCTAATCGGCGCCAACAAAGAGGTTCTACACTAATCGTTGCATATTCATCTTGATTTGATCTCACGGTGCTGCCGGTGCTTGGTCCCGAGCCGACATGGTGCGGCTCCATCCACGACGGTGTCACCGTCCACTTCCTCCATTGTGTCGCTCCTTGGCGGCGACGTCCACATCGGTAGGAGCTGATGCTGCTTTGGCTCCCACTCGCGCTACTACTCTGCTCTTGCTCTCCGTCCCTTGCCTGGTCTGCTCTTGCTCTTGCTTGCGCTACTGCTCTACTCTTGCGCGTGATGCTACTGCATGAGCAACAGATCCTGCTCTCGCTCGAGCCCCTCCAGCTGCTACCCGATATGCTGCTACACAACCAGCTGCTCAGAGGAGGATTCAGAGACTGATGACCAGTCCTATCCCCCCCCCCCCGAGGTCTATGCTCAAACTTGGCAGGGTTATATTACTCATGACATGCATGTTTTCTTGCATTGCTTAGTTTTTACATCATTTATGTGATTGCCACCTACTTACTTGCTTAGTATATAAATCATATATTTGAATTATATCATGCCATCATGTTTACATAGACAGCATCTATCTGAATTATGGCATGCTAACCAATTTAATAAAGACATCATATAGTTATATCATATCATCATGTTTAGTGTTTACAGTCATTATATTTTGAATTATGTCATTCTATCCGTGAATTATATCATGCTATCATGTTTCCATAGGCGGCATGTATGTGAATTATGGCATGCTAACCTGTTTAATAAATACATTATATAGTTATATCATGTCATCCTGTTTACATAGTCATCATATTTTGAACTATGTCTTTCCATCCTTTTTAGTTAGCCATCATATATGTGAAATTGAGTCATGCTATCCTGTTTAGTTAGCCCTCATATATGTGAAATTGTGTCATGCTATCTTGTTTGGTTAGACAACATAAATGTGAATTATTCCATGCCCTCTTTTATTCCCCACTATCCATTGCACCTGTCTATCATACAATGTATGTACATTCAATTACTTTTCTTGTTTATCATCCATTTGAATTGGAGAGGGTGATGGCAGTATCTAAGGGAGTAACAACACAGTATTAAGAAAAGATAGTGCTACCAGTCGATGCAGATAGAACCACGGTTGTACTTGCCGAAGAACCAGGCCCACCACACATAACCCAGACTCACGCAGATTGTACCCCTTGCTACCTCTTGAGCATGCGTTGGTTTTCCCTTGAAGAGGAAAGGGTGATGCAGCAAAGTAGCATAAGTATTTCCCTCAGTTTTTGAGAACCAAGGTATCAATCCAGTAGGAGACTACACGCAAGTCACCTAGTACCTGCACAAACAATCAAGAACCTTGCAACCAACGCGATAAAGGGGTTGTCAATCCATTCACGACCACTTGCAAAAGTGAGATTTGATAAAGATAATAAGATAAATATTTTTGGTATTTTTGTTGTATAGATTGGAAAGTAAAGATTGCAAAGTAAATGGCGAAAGAGATAGCTAGTTGACGGGAGACTAATATGATAGAAAATATTACGGTGGGTGAACAAATTACTGTCCAGCAATTGATAGAAAAGCGCATAGTTATGAGAATATCTAGGCATGATCATAAACATAGGAATCATGTCTGTGACAAGTAGACCGAAACAATTCTGCATCTACTACTATTACTCCACACATCGACCGCTATCCAGCATGCATCTAGAGTATTAAGTTCATAATAACAGAGTAACGCATTAGGCAAGATGACATGATGTAGAGGGATAAACTCAAGCAATATGATATAAACCCCATATTTTTACCCTCGATGGCAACAATACAATACGTGCCTTGCTGCCCCTACTGTCACTGGGAAAGGACACTGCAAGATTGAAACCAAAGCTAAGCACTTCTCCCATTGCAAGAAAGATCAATATAGTAGGCCAAACCAAACTAATAATTCGAAGAGACTTGCAAAGATATTAAATCATGCATATAAGAATTCAGAGAAGAATCAAATAATGTTCATAGATAATCTTGATCATAAATCCACAATTCATCGGATCTCAACAAACACACCGCAAAAAGAATTACATCGAATAGATCTCCAAGAAGACCGAGGAGGACTTTGTATTGAGATCCAAAGAGAGAGAAGAAGCCATCTAGCTAATAACTATGGACCCAAAGGTCTGTGGTAAACTACTCACACATCATCGGAGAGGCTATGTTGTTGATGTAGAAGCCCTTCGTGATCGAATCCCCCTCCGGCGGAGCACCGGAAAAGACCCTGATACGTCTCCAACGTATCTATAATTTTTGATTTTCCATGCTATATTATCTACTATTTTGGACTATATTGGGCTTTATTTTCCACTTTTATTTTATTTTTGGGACTAACCTATTAACCGGAGGCCCAACCCAGAATTGCTGTTTTTTGCCTATTTCGGTGTTTCGAAGAAACGGAATATCAAACCGAGTCCAAACGGAATAAACCTTTCTGGAACGTGATTTTCTTCCCGAATATGACCCAGGAGACTTGGACCCTACGCCAAGGAAGCTTCAAGGTGGGTACGAGGTAGGGGGGCGCGCCCTATACCCCCAGGCGCGCCCCCACCCTCATGGGCCCACCGAAGCTCCACCGACGTACTTCTTCCTCCTATATATACCCAGTACCCCCAAACAAACAGGGAGGGAGCCAAAAACCTAATTCCACTGCCGCAACTTTCTGTATCCACGAGATCCCATCTTGGGGCATGTTCCGGAGCTCCACCGGAGAGGGCCGTCATCATGGAGGGCTTCTACATCATCATAGCCTCTCCGATGAAGTGTGAGTAGTTTACCTCAGACCTTCGGGTCCATAGTTATTAGCTAGATGGCTTCTTCTATCTTTTTGGATCTCAATACAAAGTTCTCCCCCTCTCTCGTGGAGATCTATTCGATGTAATCTTCTTATTTTTGCGGTGTGTTTGTTGAGACCGATGAATTGTGGGTTTATGATCAAGTCTATCTATGAATAATATTTGAATCTTCTCTGAATTCTTTTATGTATGATTGGTTACCTTTGCAAGTCTCTTTGAATTATCCGTTTGTTTGGCCAACTAGATTGGTAGTTCTTGCCATTGGAGAAGTGCTTAGCTTTGGGTTCGATCTTGTGGTGTCCTTTCCCAGTGACAGAAGGGGCAGCAAGGCACGTATTGCATCGTTGCCATCGAGGATAACAAGATGGGGTTTATTTCATATTGCATGAATTTATCTCTCTACATCATGTCATCTTGCTTAAAGCATTACTCTGTTTTCAACTTAATACTCTAGATGCATGCTGGATAGCGGTCGATGAGTGGAGTAATAGTAGTAGATGCAGAATCGTTTCGGTCTACTTGTCACGGACGTGATGCCTATATACATGATCATGCCTAGATATTCTCATAACTATGCTCAATTCTGTCAATTGCTCAACAATAATTTGTTCACCCACCGTAGAATACTTATGCTCTTGAGAGAAGCCACAAGTGAAACCTATGGCCCCCGGGTCTATTCTCATCATATCAATCTCCATCACTTTAATCTTGCTTTGCTTTTTACCTTTACTTTTTCTTTTCACTTTGCATCTCTATACCAAAAATACCAAAAATATTATATCTATCAGATCTCACTCTTGTAAGTGACCGTGAAGGGATTGACAACCCCTAATCGCGTTGGTTGCGAGTAGCTATCGTTTTGTGCAGGTACGAGGGACTTGAGCGTGGCCTCCTACTGGATTGATACCTTGGTTCTCAAAAACTGAGGGAAATACTTACGCTACTCTGCTGCATTATCCTTTCCTCTTCAGGGAAATCCAACACAAGCTCAAGAGGTAGCAAGAAGAATTTCTGGCGCCATTGCCCGGGAGTCTACGCAAAAAGTCAACATACCAAGTACCCATGACAATCCCTATCTCTCGCATTACATTATTTGCCATTTGCCTCTCGTTTTCCTCTCCCCCACTTCACCCTTGCCGTTTTATTCACCCTCTCTTTCCCAATCTCCATCTCCTTCTCCTTAACCCTCTCTTTTCCGCTTGCCTTTTTGTTTGCTTGTGTGTTGGATTGCTTGTTTGTCGCGATGGCTCAAGATACTACCAAATTGTGTGACTTCACCAATACCAATAATAATGATTTTCTTAGCACTCCGATTGCTCCTCTTGCCAATACTGAATTTTGTGAAATCAATACTGCTTTGTTGAATCTTGTTATGAAAGATCGATTCACCGGCCTTCCTAGTGAAGATGCCGCTACTCATCTGAATAGCTTCATTGATTTATGTGATATGCAAAAGAAAAAAGATGTTGATAATGATGTCGTTAAATTGAAGCTATTTCCTTTTTCGCTTAGAGATCGTGCTAAAGCTTGGTTTTCGTCTTTGCCTAAAAATAGTATTGATTCTTGGAACAAGTGCAAAAATTCTTTTATCTCTAAGTATTTCCCTCCTGCTAAGATCATATCTCTTAGAAACGATATTATGAACTTTAAGCAACTTGATCATGAACATGTTGCACAAGCTTGGGAGAGAATGAAATTAATGATACATAATTGCCCTACTCATGGTTTGAATTTGTGGATGATTATACAAAACTTTTATGCCGGATTGAATTTTGCTTCCAGAAATCTTTTAGATTCGGCCGCGGGAGGCACTTTTATGGAAATCACTTTAGGATATGCTACTAAACTCCTAGATAATATTATGGTTTGTTATTCTCAATGGCATACTGAAAGATCTTCTAATAAAAATGTGCATGCGATAGAAGAAATCAATGTTTTGAGTGGAAAGATGGATGAACTTATGAAATTATTTGCTACTAAGAGTGTTTCTTCTGATCCTAATGATATGCCTTTGTCTACTTTGATTGAGAATAACAATGAATCTATGGATGTGAATTTTGTTGGTAGGAATAATTTTGGTAACAACGCTTATAGAGGGAATTTTAATCCTAGGCCATATCCTAGTAATCCTTCTAATAATTACGGGAATTCCTACAACAATTCTTATGGAAATTATAATAAGATGCCCTCTGAATTTGAGAATAGTGTTAAAGAGTTTATGAATTCACAAAAGAATTTTAATGCTTTGCTTGAAGAGAAATTGCTTAAAGTTGATGATTTGGCTAGGAACGTTGATAGAATTTCTCTTAAGGTTGATTCTTTAAAGATTAGATCTATTCCTCCTAAGCATGATATCAATGAGTTTCTCAAAGCCATGAGAATTTCCATTGATGAGTGCAAGGAAAGAACCGCTAGGATGCGTGCTTCCAAAGACGCCTTTATTAAAGCATGTTCTTCCAATTCCTATGAAAATCAAGATGAAGATCTAAAAGTTATTGATGTGTCTCCTATTAAATCTTTGTTTTGCAATATGAATCTTGATGAAACTGAATATGATCTTCCTTTACCTAGAAGGCGTTCTAAAAATTCGGAGTATTTAGATCTTTATGATGAAATTGATGAAAGTGGGATTGAAAGAAATAAAAATCTAGATGTTGCTAAATCCACTATATTGGATTTCAAGGAATTTAATTATGAAAGTTGCTATTTAATTGATTGTATTTCCTTGTTGCAATCCGTGCTAAATTCTCCACATGCTTATAGTCAAAAGAAAGCCTTCACCGAACATATTGTTGATGCCTTGATGCAATCTTATGAAGAAAAACTTGAGTTGAAAGTTTCTATCCCTAGAAAACTCTATGATGAGTGGGAACCAAATATTAAAATTAAAATTAAATATCATGAGTTTTATGCTTTGTGTGATTTTGGTGCTAGTGTCTCCACTATCCCCAAAACTTTGTGTGATTTGCTAGATTTCCGCGATTTTGATGATTGCTCTCTAAACTTGCATCTTGCGGATTCTACTATTAATAAACCTATGGGAGGGATTAATGATGTTCTTATTGTTGCAAATAGGAATTATGTGCCCTTAGATTTCATTGTTCTTGATATAGATTGCAATCCTTCTTGCCCTATTATTCTTGGTAGACCTTTCCTTAGAACGGTTGGTGCGATTATTGATATGAAGGAAGGGAATATTAGATTTCAATTTCCATTAAAAAAGGGCATGGAACACTTTCCAAGAAATAAAATAAAATTGCCATATTAAACTATCATGAGATCCACTTATGTATTGCCTACCAAAGATGGCAATGCCTAGATCTATCCTCGCTTTTATGCCTAGCTAGGGGCATTAAACGATAGCGCTTGTTGGGAGGCAACCCAATTTTATTTTTATTCCTTGCTTTTTGATCCTGTTTAGTAATAAATAATTTATCTATCCTCTTTTTTGGTTGTGTTTTCTGTGTTTAATTAGTGTTTGTGCCAAGTAGAACAGTTGGGAAGACTTGGGAAAAGTCTTGTTGAACTTGCTGTAAAAAACAGAAACTTTAGCGCTCACGAGAACTGCTGTCGTTTTTATTTGGAGAGTGCTATTTAGTAAATTATTTTTGAAGATGATTAATAGATAAATTACTCACGTCCAGCAATTTATTTTAGAATTTTCGGGGTTCCAGAAGTTTGCGTTAGTTACAGATTACTACAGACTGTTCTGTTTTTGATAGATTCTGTTTTTCGTGTGTTGTTTGCTTATTTTGATGAATCTATGGCTAGTAAAATAGTTTATAATCCATAGATAAGTTGGAATACAGTTTGTTTAACACCAATATAAATAAAGAATGAGTTCATTACAGTACCTTGAAGTGGTCTTTTGTTTTCTTCCTCTAACGGAGCTCACGAGATTTCTATTGAGTTTTGTGTTGTGAAGTTTTCAAGTTTTGGGTGAATTCTTTTGATGGATTATGGAACAAGGAGTGGAAAGAGCCTAAGCTTGGGGATGCCTATGTCACCCCCAAGATAATCCAAGGACACCAAAAAGTCAAAGCTTGGGGATGCCCCCGGAAGGCATCCCCTCTTTCGTCCACTTCCATCGGTAATTTACTTGGAGCTATATTTTTATTCACCAACATGATATGTGTTTTGCTTGGAGCATCTTGTATTATTTGTGTCTTTGTGTTTTAGTGTGCCACAATCATCCTTGCTGTACACACCTTTTGAGAGAGCCATACATGAATTAAAATTTGATAGAATACTCTATGTGCTTCACTTATATCTTTTGAGCATTATAATTTTGCTCGATGTGCTTCACTTATATCTTTTGAGCTATGTAGTTTTGCTCTATGTGCTTCAATTATATCTTTTGAGCATTATAATTTTGCTCTATGTGCTTCACTTATATCTTTTGAGCTATGTAGTTTTGCTCTATGTGCTTCACTTATATCTTTTGAGCGTTATAATTTTGCTCTATGTGCTTCACTTAGATCTTTTAAGAGCACGGTGGTGGATTTGTTTTAAAGAAACTATTGATCTCTCATGCTTCACTTAAATTATTTTGAGAGTCTCTTAATAGCATGGTAATTTGCTTAATAATAACATGCTTGGTATTCAAGATTTGTGAAACTTTCTTTTGAGTGCATTGAATACTAAGAAAAGATTGAAGCATGATAATTGTTTTGAGATATGGAGGTGATAATATTAGAGTCATGCTAGTTGAGTAGTTGTGAATTTAAAGAATACTTGTGTTAAAGTTTGTGATTCCCGTAGCATGCACGTATGGTGAACCGTTATGTGATGAAGTCGGAGCATGATTTATTTATTGATTGTCTTCCTTATGAGTGGCGGTCGGGGACGAGCCATGGTCTTTTCCTACCAATCTATCCCCCTAGGAGCATGCGCGTAATACTTTGCTTTGATAACTTCTAGATTTTTGCAATAAGTATATGAGTTCTTTATGACTAATGTTGAGTCCATGGATTATACACACTTTTTCCCATCCTTCCACCATTGCTAGCCTCTCTAATACCGCGCACATTTCGCCGGTATCATACACCAACCATATACCTTCCTCAAAACAGCCACCATACCTACCTATTATGGCATTTCCATAGCCATTCCGAGATATATTGCCATGCAACTTTCCACCATCCAGTTTATCATTGTCATATTGCTAGCATGATCATGTAGTTGACATCGTACTTGTGGCAAATCCACCGTTCATAATTCTTTCATACATGTCACTCTTGATTCATTGCATATCTCGGTACACCGCCGGAGGCATTCATATAGAGTCATATTTTGTTCTAAGTATCGAGTTGTTGAGTTGTAAGAAAAATAAAAGTGTGATGATCATCATTTTTAGAGCATTGTCCCAAGTGAGGAAAGAATGATGGAGACTATGATTCCCCCACAAGTTGGGATGAGACTCCGGACAAAAAATAAAAAAAAGGAAAAAAAGAGGCCAAAAAAATAGAAAAGGCCCAAATAAAAAAATGAGAGAAAAAGAGAGAAGGGAGAATGTTACTATCCTTTTACCACACTTGTGCTTCAAAGTAGCACGATGATCTTCATGATAGAGAGTCTCTCATTATGTCACTTTCATATACTAGTGGGATTTTACATTATAGAACTTGGCTTGTATATTCCAATGACGGGCTTCCTCAAAATGCCCTAGGTCTTCGTGAGCAAGCAAGTTGTATGCACACCCACTTAGTTTCTTTTGATGAGCTTTCATATACTTATAGCTCTAGTGCATCCGTTGCATGACAATCCCTACTCACTCACATTGATATCTATTGATGGGCATCTCCATAGCCCGTTGATACGCCTAGTTGATGTGAGACTATCTTCCCCTCTTTTTTTCTTCTCCACAACCACCATTCTATTCCACATATAATGCTATATCCATGGCTCACACTCATGTATTGCGTGAAGATTGAAAAAGTTTTGAAAAAGTTAGAGTATGAAACAATTGCTTGGCTTGTCATCGGGGTTGTGCATGATTTAAATACTTTATATGGTGAAGATAGAGCATAGCCAGACTATATGATTTTGTAGGGATAACTTTCTTTGGCCATGTTATTTTGAGAAGACATAATTGCTTTGTTAGTATGCTTGAAGTATTATTATTTTTATGTCAATATAAACTTTTGTCTTGAATCTTTTTAATCTGAATATTCATATCACAATTAAGAAGATTTGCATTGAAATTATGCCAAGTAGCACTCCGCATAAAAAATTCTCTTTTTATCATTTACCTACTCGAGGACGAGCAGGAATTAAGCTTGGGGATGCCTGATACGTCTCCAACATATCTATAATTTTTGATTGCTCCATGCTATGTTGTCTACTGTTTTGGACTATATTGGGCTTTATTTTCCACTTTTATATTATTTTTGGGACTAACCTATTAACCGGAGGCCCAACCCAGAATTGCTGTTTTTTGCCTATTTCAGTGTTTCAAAGAAACGGAATATCAAACGGAGTCCAAACGGAATAAACCTTTCTGGAACGTGATTTTCTTCCCGAATATGACCCAGGAGACTTGGACCCTATGCCAAAGAAGCTTCGAGGTGGGCACGAGGTAGGGGGGCGCGCCCTATACCCCCAAGCGCCCCCACCCTCATGGGCCCACCGAAGTTCCACCGACGTACTTCTTCCTCCTATATATACCTACGTACCCCCAAATGAATAGGGAGGGAGCCAAAAACCTAATTCCACTGCCGCAACTTTCTGTATCCACGAGATCCCATCTTGGGGCCTGTTCCGGAGCTCCGCCGGAGAGGGCCGTCCTCACGGAAGGCTTCTACATCATCATAGCCTCTCCGATGAAGTGTGAGTAGTTTACCTCAGACCTTCAGGTCCATAGTTATTAGCTAGATGGCTTCTTCTATCTTTTTGGATCTCAATACAAAGTTCTCCCCCTCTCTCGTGGAGATCTATTTGATGTAATCTTCTTCTTTTTGCGGTGTGTTTGTTGAGACCGATGAATTGTGGGTTTATGATCAAGTCTATCTATGAATAATATTTGAATCTTCTCTGAATTCTTTTATGTATGATTGGTTATCTTTGCAAGTCTCTTTGAATTATCCGTTTGTTTGGCCAACTAGATTGGTAGTTCTTGCCATGGGAGAAGTGCTTAGCTTTGGGTTCGATCTTGCGGTGTCCTTTCCCAGTGATAGAAGGGGCAGCAAGGCACATATTGCATCGTTGCCATCGAGGATAACAAGATGGGGTTTATTTCATATTGCATGAATTTATCTCTCTACATCATGTCATCTTGCTTAAAGCGTTACTCTGTTTTCAACTTAATACTCTAGATGCATGCTGGATAGCGGTCGATGAGTGGAGTAATAGTAGTAGATGCAGAATTGTTTCGGTCTACTTGTCACGGACGTGATGCCTATATACATGATCATGCCTAGATATTCTCATAACTATGCTCAATTCTATCAATTGCTCAATAGTAATTTGTTCACCCACCGTAGAATACTTATGCTCTTGAGACAAGCCACTATTGAAACCTATGGCCCCCGGGTCTATTCTCATCATATCAATCTCCATCACTTTAATCTTGCTTTGCTTTTTACCTTTATTTTTTCTTTTCACTTTGCATCTCTATACCAAAAATACCAAATATGTTATATCTATCAGATCTCACTCTCGTAAGTGACCGTGAAGGGATTGACAACCCCTAATCGCGTTGGTTGCGAGTAGCTATCGTTTTGTGCAGGTACGGGGGACTTGAGCGTGGCCTCCTACTGGATTGATACCTTGGTTCTCAAAAACTGAGGGAAATACTTACGCTACTCTGCTGCATCATCCTTTCCTCTTCGGGGAAATCCAACGCAAGCTCAAGAGGTAGCAGACCCTAAGATGGGATCTCACGGGTATAGAAGGTTGCGGCGGTGGAAAAGGTTTTTGTGGCTCTCCCCGATGGTTTCAGGGTATAAGAGTATATAAAGGCTAAAGAAGTAGGTCGGTGGAGCTGCGAGGGGCCCACGCGGGTGGGGCACGCCTGGCCCCCCTGGGCGCGCCGCCCTACCTCGTGGCCGCCTCGCTGCTTCCTTGACGTCCACTCCAAGTCTCCTGGATTGCGTTTGTTCCAAAAAAGATCCTCGCGAAGGTTTCATTCCGTTTGGATTCCGTTTGATATTCCTTTTCTGTGAAACACTGAAATAGGCAAAAAACAGCAATTTGTACTGGGCTTTCAGTTAATAGGTTAGTCCCAAAAATAATATAAAAGTGCATAGTAAAGCCCATTAAACATCCAAAATAGATAATATAATAGCATGGAACAATCAAAAATTATAGATACATTGGAGACGTATCAAGCATCCCCAAGCTGAATTCCTGCTCGTCCTTGAGTAGTTAAATGATAAAAATATAATTTTTGATGTGGAATTCTACCTAACATAATTTTCAATGTAGGCATGAATGTTCAGATCTGAAAGATTCAAGACAAAAGTTTAATATTGACATAAAAATAACAATACTTCAAGCATACTAATTAAGAAATTATGTCTTCTCATAATAACATGGCCAAATAAAGCTTATCCCTACAAAATCATATAGTTTGGATATGCTTCATTTTCGTCACACAAAAATGCTCTCATCATGCACAACCCCGATGAGAAGCCAAGCAATTGTTTCATACTTTAGTAATCACAACCTTTTTTTCAACTTTCACGCAATACGTGAGTGTGAGCCATGGGCATAGCACTATGGGTGGAATAGAATATAATGATGTGGGTTGTGTGGAGAAGACAAAAAAAGAAAGTCTCACATTGACGCGGCTAATCAACGGGCTATGGAGAAGCCCATAAATTGATGTCAATGCGAGGAGTAGGGATTGCCATGCAACGGATGCACTAGAGCTATAAATGTATGAAATCTCAACAAAAGAAACTAAGTGGGTGTGCATACAACTTGCTTGCTCACGAAGACCTAGGGCATTTGTGGAAGCACGTTGTTGGAATATACAAGCCAAGTTCTATAATGAAAAATCCCCACTAGTATATGAAAGTGACAATATAAGAGACTCTCTATCATGAAGATCATGGTGCTACTTTGAAGCACAAGTGTGGAAAAAGGATAGTAGCATTGTCCCTTTTATTTTCTTTTTTTGGCCTTTCTTTTTTTTCATTTGGCCTTCCCCCTTTTTTGGGACAATGCTCTATTAATGATGATCATCACACTTCTATTTATTTACAACTCAAAGATCACAACTCGATACTAGACCAAAGTATGACTCTATATGAATGCCTCCGGTGGTGTACCGGGATGGCCAATGAATCAAGAGTAACATGTATGAAATTATGCATGGTGGCTTTGCCACAAATACGATGTCAACTGCATGGTCATGCAAGGCAATATGACAATGATGAAGCGTGTCATAATAAACGTAAGGGTGGAAAGTTGCATGGTAATATATCTCAGAATGGCTATGGAAATGCCATAATAGGTAGGTATGGTGGATGTTTTGAGGAAGATATAAGGAGGTTTATGTGTGATAGAGCGTATCATATCACAGGGGTTGGATGCACCAGCGAAGTTTGCACCAACTCTCAAGGTGAGAAAGGGCAATTCATGGTACCGAAGAGGCTAGCAATGATGGGAAGGTGAGAGTGCGTACAAGCCATGGACTCAACATTAGTCATAAAGAACTCACATACTTATTGCAAAAATCTACAAGTCATCAAAAACCAAGCATTACGCGCATGCTCCTAGGGGGATAGATTGGTAGGAAAAGACCATCGCTCGTCCCCGATCGCCACTCATAAGGAGGACAATCAAAGAAACACCTCATGCTTCAAATTTGTCACACAACATTTACCATACATGCATGCTACGGGACTTGCAATCTCTAACACAAGTATTTCTCGAATTCACAACTACTCAACTAGCATGACTCTAATATTACCATCTTCATATCTCAAAACAATCATCAAGTATCAAACTTCTCATAGTATTCAATGCACTCTATATGAAAGTTTTTATTATACCCATCTTGGATGCCTATCATATTAAGACTAATTTTGTAGCCAAAGCAAATTACCATGCTGTTCTAAAGGACTCTCAAAATAATATAAGTTAAGCATGAGAGATCAATAATTTCTATAAAATAAAACCACCACCGTGCTCTAAAAGATATAAGTGAAGCACTAGAGCAAGATTATCTAGCTCAAAAGATATAAGTGAAGCGCAAAGAGCATTCTAATAAATTCCGATCCATGTGTGTCTCTACAAAAGGTGTGTACATCAAGTATGATTGTGGTAAACTAAAAATCAAATACTCAAATCGTACAAGACGCTCCAAGTAAAACACATATCATGTGGTGAATAAAAATATAGCCTCAAGTAAAGTTACCGATGGACGAAGACAAAAGAGGGGATGCCTTCTTGGGCATCCCCAAGCTTAGGATTTTGGTTATCCTTGAATTTTACCTTGGGGTGACTTGGGATTCCCCAATCTTAGGATCTTGTCACTCCTTATTCCAAAATCCATCAAATCTTTACCCAAAAACTTGAAAACTTCACAACACAAAACTCAACAGAAAATCTCATGAGCTCCGTTAGTATAAGAAAACAAATGACCACTTTAAAGTACTGTAATGAACTCATTATTTATTTATATTGGTGTTAAACCTACTGTATTCCAACTTCTCTATGGTTCATACCCCCGATACTAGCCATAGATTCATCAAAATAAGCAAACAACACACGAAAAACAGAATCTGTCAAAAACAGAACAACCTGTAGTAATATGTAGGTTTCGAATACTTCTGTAAATCCAAAAATCCTGAGCAATTAGGACATCGTAAATAATTTGTATATTGATCTACTTCAGTTGTAATTGGTATTTTATCGCTCTTTGGTGAAAAATGAAAATTATTTTCATGAGCGCATACTTTCTGTTTTTCAGCAAGAAGAAGATCCTAAAGGCTTTACTTGGCACAAACACTAATTAAAACACAAAAGAAACACAATCATAGCAGTATACATATGAATTATTTATTGGTAAACTGAAAAAAAAACAATAAATAAAATTAAAATTGGGTTGCCTCCCAACAAGCGCTATCGTTTAACGCCCCTAGCTAGGCATTGAGATTTCAATGATGCTCACATGAAAGACAAGAATTGAAGCACAAAGAGAGCATCATAAAACATATGAAAAACACACTTGAGTCTAACATAATTTCTATGCATAGGTATTTTATAAGCAAACAAATTATCAAGGCAAGCAAAAACCAACATGTGCAAGGAAGAAGAAAAAGGTGATAGCAATCTCAACATGAAGAGAGGTAATTTAGTAACATGAAAATTTCTACAACCATATTTTCCTCTCTCATAATAATTACATGTAGGATCACAAGCAAATTCAACAATATAGCTATAACAAAACATATTCTTAACACGATCCACATGTATGCAAAGTTGACACTCTTCCAAAATAGTGGGATTAACATTAACTAAAGTCATGACCTCTCCAAACCCACTTTTATCAAAAACTTCATAAGATTGAACATTCTCCAAATATGTGGGATCTAAAGTGGACACTCTTCCAAACCCACTTTCAATATTATTGCAAACATTATTATCAATCTCATATTCATCATGGGGCTTAAATAAATTTTCAAGATCATAAGAAGAATCACCTCTATCATGATCATTGTAACAAGTAGTGGACATGGCAAAACTAGCATCCCCAAGCTTAGGGTTTTGCATATTATTAGCACAACTGACATTCATAGAATTTATAATAACATCATTGCAATCATGCTTTTTATTCAAAGATCTATTGTGAATCACTTTGTAAAGCACTTTATCACAATTTTCAGATTCATGAATTTCAAGCAAAACCTCATAAAGATAATCTAGTGCACTCAACTCACTAGCAATTGGTTCATCAAAATTGGATCTTTTAAAATATTAGCAAGAGGATGAGGATCCATAACAATAGATATTTAGCAAGCGAAGATGCAAGCTAATAGAAGGCACATGGTAACGGGAGCAAATAGAAGGACGAACAGACGAAGGGCGAATAAAACGACAAAGGTGAAGTGGGGGAGAGGAAAACGAGAGGTAAATGGCAAATAATATAATGCGAGGGATAAGAGTTTGTGATGGGTACTTGGTGTGTCTTGACTTGGCATAGATCTCCGCGACAATGGCGCCAGAAACCCTTCTTGCTACCTCTTGAGCATGTGTTGGTTTTCCCTTGAAGAGAAAAGGGTGATGCAGCAAAGTAGTGTAAGTATTCCCTTAGTTTTTGAGAACCAGGGTATCAATCCAGTAGGAGACTACACGCAAGTCACCTAGTACCTGCACAAATAATCAAGAACCTTGCAACCAACGCGATAAAGGGGTTGTCAATCCCTTCACGGCCACTTGCAAAAGTGAGATCTGATAAGGATAATAAGATAAATATTTTTGGTATTTTTGTTGTATAGATTGGAAAGTAAAGATTGCAAAGTAAAAGGCGACAGAGATAGCTAGTTGACGGGAGACTAATATGATGTAAAATAGACCCGGGGGGCATAGGTTTCACTAGTGGCTTCTCTCAAGATAGCAAATATTACGGTGGGTGAACAAATTACTGTCGAGCAATTGATAGAAAAGCGCATAGTTATGAGAATACCTAGGCATGATCATAAACATAGGCATCACGTCTGTGACAAGTAGACCGAAACGATTCTGCATCTACTACTATTACTCCACACATCGACCGCTATCCAGCATGCATCTAGAGTATTAAGTTCATAAGAACAGAGTAACGCATTAGGAAAGATGACGTGATGTAGAGGGATAAACTCAAGCAATATGATATAAACCCCATCTTTTTACCCTCGGTGGCAACAATACAATACGTGCCTTGCTACCCCTGCTGTCACTGGGAAAGGACACCGCAAGATTGAACCCAAAGCTAAGCACTTCTCCCACTACAAGAAAGATCAATCTAGTAGGCCAAACCAAACTAATAATTCGACGCGACTTGCAAAGATATTAAATCATGCATATAAGAATTCCGAGAAGAATCAAATATTGTTCATAGATAATCTTGATCATAAATCCATAATTCATCGGATCTCGACAAACACACCGCAAAAAGAATTACATCAAATAGATCTCCAAGAAGATCGATGAGAACTTTGTTTTGAGATCCAAAGAGAGAGAAGAAGCCATCTAGCTAATAACTATGGACCCGAAGGTCTGTGGTAAACTACTCACACATCATCGGAGAGGCTATGGTGTTGATGTAAAAGCCCTCCGTGATCGAATCCCCCTTCGGCGAAGCACCGAAAAAGGGCCCAAGATGGGATCTCACAGGTACAGAAGGTTGCGGCGGTGGAAAAGGTGTTTCGTGGCTCTCCTCGATGGTTTCAGGGTATAAGAGTATATATAGGCGAAAGAAGTAGGTCGGTAAAGCTGTGAGGGGCCCGCGAGGGTGGGGGGCGTGCCTGTCCCCCCTGGGCGCGCCGCCCTACCTCGTGGCCGCCTCGCTGCTTCCTTGACGTCCACTCCAAGTCCGCTGGATTGTATTTGTTCCAAAAAAGATCCTCACGAAGGTTTTATTCCGTTTGGATTCCGTTTGATATTCCATTTCTACGAAACACTGAAATAGGCAAAAAACAACAATTTGCACTAGGCTTTCGATTAATAGGTTAGTCCCAAAAATAATATAAAAGTGCATAG
Organism: Triticum aestivum; assembly: GCF_018294505.1. Classification (NCBI taxonomy): domain Eukaryota; kingdom Viridiplantae; phylum Streptophyta; class Magnoliopsida; order Poales; family Poaceae; genus Triticum; species Triticum aestivum. The sequence continues at coordinate 449,359,159 of NC_057803.1, read as the reverse complement.
TAAATCCCATTAAACATCCAAAGCAGATAATATAATAGCATGGAACAATAAAAAATTATAGATACGTTGGAGATGTATCACCCTACCCCGTTTGACAGAGAATCAGCTACACCCCTTCTAACCCCAACCTAGTTCCAGTTGACACAGCACTGTCTGCACCGCAGAGCACCCAAACATGAGCAGATAGTAATGGAACTGCAGTGCCCAAAGCACGAGGACCACCACCCCGAAACCCAACTCAACACTTAAAGTAGAAGAAGAATTGTTCTCAGGTCAGGTTCTGTAGCTATGGTTCATACTCCTTTGCTCTTGCATCACTGTATTTACTCATACCAACTATTTTCAAATTTGAAGGATGGAATTGAATCTCCAATGGAGCAACGGGTATGTTTTAAACCTGTTTCTTAAACTGGTTTGCTGTTGTAACTTGCTCTATGTTGATTTTAGTTTCAATTGAATAAAAAGTTATGTTCTCATGTCATGCACATTACACGTGTTTTTATTGCTCTGTAATTTCCCACACTTATATTCTATCTATTCTACTTTGTCTTGAACAAATATTATTTGAACTGTGTCTCTATCTTGAATTGGCAACAAAAACTAGGATGATATAGACCATACAGTGACCATGGTACATAGATATATGTTTGTTTCATGCTATTAGCCTGTCCACTTTACTACTGAAATGATTACCAAAATGAGTTTCATATACAACATCGTAAACCTGTGATGTGTATGCTTGTTTCTCTTTTAGAATGTGGACAATATATTGGATAAGAGTACCCCGTTATGCAATGGTAAAGGAAGTAATGCAGATAAGGTTCAATATAGTGAGACGTCCCTGTTGGTCTCCAAGAAAGCTGATAAAAACTATCTTGACGATAGCGAGACAACCCAAAAGTCATGTCTTGATGTAGTGTTCAAGTTACTAGCCACTACTGCTGGCACAAGCTCTTCGAACTTGCTGCATGAATCAGTTCATCTTCTTGAGTCTCAACTTCTAGTTGAAAGACATCGATCATATGTGTTGCAACCCGAAGCCGACGGACTGGGGAAGTCCTTGCAGAATTCATATGCATACTTTCTGGTGCAACAACAAGCACTGGAGGGTTTAAGCGCCAAACAAGAGAAAGTTAAGAACTATCGGGTGGTAGGTGCGACATATGCCAACGGGTGGCTTATCATTGTGGGAGCCAGTAAGACGTCGCCGGTGCCTGGAAGCGGGATGAGGCGAAGACATGCACGCCGGCGAATCTTACCCAGCTTCGGGGCTCTCCATGGAGATAACACCCCTACTGCTGCTCTGCGGGGTCTCCACATGATCACTAGATGGACAAGTAGCTACACGATGCTCCTTGAGCTGTTTTGTGAGAAGAAGAGGAAGGGCACGGCTAGCTCTCCTCCCCTCTCAATATGGTGTCTAGAACTAGCTAGGATCAACCCTTTGCATGGGTGCCCCGAGGGGTTTATATAGGCCTACCCCCCGGGGGTACAATGGTAATCCGGCTGGGCGTGGGGCCCAGCCGTCTGTGTCTACACTCACCGGCTTCTGCGCCGGCAGCTGCGGCCCGCCGGCTGGTGGGTCCCGCCGGCTGCCGGCTCCTTGGTCGACAGGCAGGCCCCACTGTCATGGGCCTTGTCGGTGGCTGGTTACTGTTACTCAATCCTGGTGACGAGGGCTTCGCCGAGGTGGGCGTGGCTACAATGCCGCTGTCCGGCGGGTGATCGCTGTAGCCTTACCGCGTCTTGTCTCCTTAATGGGGCGTCTCCTTCGAGGGAGGTGGCAAGCCGGCTGTGGGGAGCCGGCTCTGTCTTGGGCCGACTGGGGGAGGCCTGGCCGCCTTCGGGTGTCTCTCTGCCCGAAGGGGCCCATCGCCCGTGGGCCGCGCTGGCAGCCCGTCGTGGATGACATCAGGGTCAACATGGCAACAGTGCCGCGCAGGACGGGTCATGGCCTCCCGTACGGCGCACTGTGCCAGGCGTGCTCCGGGATTCGGGGGTGGCAGGCTTTACTGTAGCCACGCCCCGTCACATCGCCGTTATGTGGATGCAGACTTCGAGGGTACGGTCTTGACCGCTTTGTGGGAGCCGGCTTTTTGGAGTCGGCCTTCTCGTGGCCGGCTTCTTGGAGCCGGCCCTCCCACGGCTTTCTTTATGAGGGCTAAAGTCGGGCCGCCTTCCGATAGTCGGTCTGGGAGACAGCCGGCGAGGGGAAGGCGGCCCCACGTCTTGGATTCTTGAGGGCCGGATCGGCTCGTAATTTTTTCAGAAGGGCCAGGGGGAGCCGGCTAGGCTAGCCATGTTCATTTACTCCGACAGTAGTCCCCGAAGCTGATCGAGCTTCGATGCTGACAAAGGGACGAGAAGCTTGGTCAGCTTCCTATCCTGAGGGGCCGGCTTTGCTTGTGCGCGCCGTCTTCGGAAAGCTCCATTTCTCGTAGGCGGGAACGCGGGTCGGCCCGCGAGCTGACCGCGTGCCATCCCGCGGGCTATGTGGCAAGGAAATCCTACCAACGCACGCGCGCAACGGGATGCCGCCGCAGGCCCGGGCCCGCCACTCCTAGGCCTCGGCCTGAGCGCGGATCTTCTGCAGCCCACACGGACTGCTCGCCTTCCCGCAGCGGTTTTATTACCCCATCAGGGCGCAATAATCGCGGGACGTGGGGGAGTGGGTGCAGCTGATCCCACGTTCCCCCATACCACGCCCCCTCGGCTCCGCCGCGCGGGTCTATAAGTAGGGGGAGGAGGGGGAGCGGCAGAGGCTCGCACGCTCTCCCTCGCTCCGCCCCTTCTCGTCTTCCATCTTCTTCCCTTCGCCGCCGCAGCAACCCATTGCCGCGCCGTTCCGCCGTTGCATCATCTTGCTCCTCGCCGCGTCGCTCCCATGGCGTTGTCGAGCTCGTGGGATGGCTCCAACGTCCACGAGGACCACGTCGAGTTCCTCCGCCGGACGCGGCGCCTGCCGGGCGAGAACTTCGTGCGGGTTCGTCGGGCACCGGCGAGGGAGATTTCGCCGGCACCGGAGGAGGGCAAGCGGGTGATCTTCCGCTTGCACTGCCTGCGTGGCTTCGGCCTCCCGGCGAGCGGATTCCTTCGAGCTTTCCTTGAATTCTACCACCTCCAGCCGCATCACCTCACGCCCAACACGGTGATGCTGCTGTCGGCTTTCGTCACCCTGTGCGAGGGCTTTCTTGGGGTTCTCCCCACTCTTGAGCTCTGGGGAGAATTCTTCCAAAGCAAGATCGGCACCGTCGTCGCGGGCATGCCCGCCCCCTGCGGAGCCTTCATTGCCATGAGGCAGACGGGTGAGAACAATCCGTTCCCGCCCATCCCGCTGATCCAGTCGGTGAAGCTATGGCAGAAGTCCTACTTTTACGTGAAGAATGTCGCCCAGCAAGGCAACTACGTCAACCTGCCAGCTTACGTAGCCGGCCCACCGGCTGGGAGGCAACCTTCGTGGAGCTACCGGGCCAGGTCGTTGTCTCAGGCCGGGAACGCAGCCGTCTCCCGGCTCCGGGTGATGATCCAGTCGGAGGGCCTGACCGGAGCCGACTTGGTGGCCGCCTTCGTGGAGCGCCGAGTACTTCCGCTCCAAGGCCGGCCTCACATGATTTGCCAGATGAGCGGCCGCTTCGACCCGTGCCGGCTGAGCACAAGGGAGATGCCTCATGCAGAGGTGTCTTACATGGTGAACTACATCTCCAACTGCAAGCTCGCCGAGGATTGGTGATATGGCAAGGGGCCGTATTCTCGCGCCAACCCTTCGTCTGCCATAAGTTTTTCTTCTTTTCTTCCTTTTTGTAGCCGGCCTCATGATGGCCGACCTCTAATCGGTTGGTTTGCCCTTAGCAGAACCCTCTTCTTCCGCCGACGGCCAGGGCCGCAGGGGTAGAGCGCCAGCTCCTCCCCGACCGCACGGTGGACGACGCTGATGATCCGGATCTGGGAGCGGCCGCCATGGAAGATGCCATCATGGGGGAGGGCGACGAGGCAGGAGGCGCGGGGCTCGAGGCCGGCTTCGAGGACTGGCCAGACGACGACGAGGTCGAAGCCGCCCCGCACCGCCAGCCGGCGCTTGATCATCAAGGCGCGGGCCCGTCTGCCGCGCCGGCTTCCCGTGGCGGCGCGCAGAAGCGCCGGGCCGCGTCGACCTTCTTCGGCAGCCGGCCGAAGAAATCCAAGGCTTCCACAGCGGCGACCAAGCGGGATGAGGCGGCCGTGAAGGCGGCCCGCTTCCGCAAGGCGGTGAAACAGCCGCAGGTGATCTCGGCGTAAGTCGTCGAATGTCTTGTATATATTTTTTTTGTTGTCCTTTTCAATTTAAGCTCTTCTAAACCTTTCTTTGCTCGCCGGGCAGGGCACCTCTTTCCCTTGAGCGTGGTCCTAGCGGCTCCATAGTCGGGCCGACTGGAGGGTCCTCAGGCTCCCGTCGCATGGATCCCCGCACCGACCTTAGGGAGGCCACGGAGCGGAACGCACGAGAGGCATGGGAGGAGCGTGAGGCGGCGGAGCGAAGGACTGCCCAGGCGACGAAGGAGCAGGCTGACATGGCGGCCAAGGCCTGGGCGGAGGCGGCAGCCGCAGAGACGGAGGCGGAGGCCTCGCACAACCAGCCTCCGCTGCTCGTCGTTCCCCTCCGCGCCGTGGCCCCCGACATCCCCGTGCCCCCGTGGGAGGAGGTCGACCAAGACCAGCCGGTGATGGAGAGGAGGGAGGACCACGTGGTCTTCGTGGAGGGGGCGCCGCAGACGGCGCCGACTGGAGTGGGCCAAAGCGGCCACTCAGCCGTGGCGCCGGAGCAGTCGGCCAGGGGCGAGCCGGAGGCAGGGGCCGGCCTCGAGGTGCAGCCAGCATTGCACCGGTGCGGGGGGGGGGGGAGGCACCTCCGCGCCGGAGCCGCACCGAGCTGCGGGTGCCAGCCAGACGGCGGAGGCCCTGGAGGCGGCCAGCGTCAGCACGTCCGAGTGGACTCCGAGCGGGGGGACGGGCGAGCTGAATGCGGCGGCCCAGGAGGTCCGGAACCGGCTTCAAGCCCAGGCCGCCTCGCTGCAGCGATACACCCAAGAGTTACTCGCGACGCGGGCCGTCATCCGGGTGAGCCTTCTGGCCTTGGTTATTTTGCTCTTTTGATTTCTTCTGTGGGGGCGCGTCAGGGCACCCACTGGGTGTAGTCCCCGAGTTCCGAGTCGGCTGCTGCGCAGGCGGCTTGGAACTTACTAGGTCCTGACAACTATCTTATCCTCGCCTCCTGTCTGATCTTCCAGGAGTATCATAACCTCCGCGCTGCTGCCTTCAATTCCCAGGCTTAGGAGCTGGGCCGGAGAACCGAGGACCTGACCAGCAGCCGGAGTGCGTGCTTTGTTTCGCTCATCTCCTGTGGGGGCGCGTCAGCACACCCACTGGGTGTAGTCCCCGAGATTCGGGCCGACTGCTAAGCAGCCGGGTCAGATCTTCCTTGACGACTTCTTCCTTATTGATTTTTCCTTTGTCTTCATGCTTGCAGGAGCCAATGCCGACTTGAGGGGGCAGCTCAGCGGGGCCCAGGCCGCCCTTTGCGCCAAGGAAGCTGAGTACAACGCCTTGGTCCTGGAGCATGACCGCCTGGCCAAGAAGTTGGCTGACCAGGAGGAGAGCCACAAGGCGGCCCTGAAGAAGGCGCAGGACAGCGAGGACGCCCTGAAGGCCGAGTTCGAGACCGAAGCGGCGGGCTGGGCTGAGGCAAAACAAGCGCTGAGCGAGGGCTTCGGTCGTATCGAGGATCTGATCGATGGCAAGCCACCTTCCTCATTCCTTGCTTGCCCCTTGCCCCTTGATTTGTGTTCCGACTTGTGCTGCTTTTGTTCTCTGTGCAGACTACTTTCCCGGCTACTCCGTCTTCGCCACCCAAACCATCGAAGCCCATCACGAGGCGCACCGACAGGCGGGGGATGAAATCGCGCCGGACGCGAGCCGGACGCTTGAGGAGCAACTCTTGGCGGTCCAAGCCCGGCTGCAGCCGGCCCACCGCATGCTCCGCCACCTCCAGCGCGCCGGGGCGCAGGTGTTGGCCGCCCTCTGGCCAGGCGAAATGATTCCCCGCACCCCGAGTCGGACTGCCGACTGGCTGGAGGTTGCAGTTGGCCTCTTCGATGCCTGGAAGGCATCGGCGGCCCGGCTTGGAGCTGGGCGGGCGCTGGAGTTCGTCCGAGCCTGGTATCCCGGGCTGAACCTGGACCAGCTGCGCACCTGGCGGCTGGAGGCCGACGAGGAGATGGAGGAGGTGCGGCCGGCTATCGCTCAGTGTGCCTCGACGATCGCCGAGTGCACTGACATCAGCGTCTTCGCTCCTGAAATAAATGACGACGGCGTTGCCTAGTCGGAGGAGTGGTTCGGGCTGGACCCGGCAGCGGGTGAGGACTCGGCAGAGGAGATCGCCTCCAGCGATGAAGGCGAAGACGACGAAGGAGAGGAAGGCAAAGATGTTGAGCCGGCCAGCCAGCCAGCCTCAGCCTAACCGTGCCTCTAGAAACGAGGCGCGTGCTAGCGCGCCCTCTGCGGGAGGTGGTGATCATGCCGAGGTTCGCCAGCCGGCCACTCCTCCAGCCGGCACTGCCATCCCCACCGACCTGCCCGACTCGCCAGTCGCTCCCTTGGCCTAAACTGCTGTCCTTGCTTTTCCTGCTTGTTACCCTTTGAACAATTTTTATTAAACTTGCGTAGTTCCACCCACTAGGGGTGTATTCGAACTATGTTGAATGTTGGCCTTTTGAAGGCCTTTTGTGTAAATATGATCGTGTGCGTGTTTGGTTTCCATTCGCGTATGCTTTTTATCCTTAGGCTGTTTCCTTTGCCGCCTTCCCCTTTTGGGAAGGCAAGTACTCGAGCTTTCTTAGATTGAAGCGAGGTGAATGGAAGCCGGCCGGCCGGCTACTCTGGTAGTCGGTCGGCGGTGGGAGAAAAACCAGCTTTTGTTATATTAGTCCGTTAGTCCCTAGCCGTTTTTCGTGTGGGCGTCCTTTCCTGCCTTTAACTCTTGCCAGCCGGACAGCCGGTTCTTCGAACTGCGACTTTTGGCAAGAGAAGGCTTGGGTGCCGGCACACTACTTGTCTGACCGCGGGTAGGACTTTTAATATAACTCCAGGCGGCCAGTCCCCGGGCCGAATGTCAAACCCGGTGCCGGACGAAAAAAGTGAAAGTAATGACAAGGTCATAAGCATGATATTCTTCATTTATAGATAAAAGACGGCAGTCCCCGAGCTCTCCTCGGGGGGCCTATTGTCTCGTACTTAGTACAAAAGTTAGCGTGATACATACTGCATTTCAACTGTAAAATCTTCGGAGGAGGTTGGTGTTCCATGGTCGTTCCGACTCCTTGCCGGAATCATCTCTCTTGCGTGCCTTCGGCTTCTGCGCGTCGATCAGGTAGTAGGAGTCGTTGCCTAAAGATCTGCTGATGACGAAGGGGCCCTCCCAAGGGGCCGAGAGCTTGTGCTGGCCGGCTGTTCGCTAGATCAACCGGAGCACAAGATCGCCCTCTTGGAAGGATCTTCGCCTGACCTTCCGGCTGTGGTAGCAGCGCAAGCCCTGCTAGTAGATGGCGGACCGACTGAGGGCTAACAGCCGGCCTTCTTCCAGCAGGTCGACGCTGTCTTCTCGTGCTTCCTTGGCCTCCGGCTCCGTGTACATGGTTATCCGAGGCGAGTCGAACTCGATGTTAGTTGGGATGACCGCCTCGGCACCATACACGAGGAAGAAAGGAGTGAAGCCGGTTGACTTGTTTGGGGTAGTGCGCAGACTCCAGAGGACGGCCGGCAGCTCATCGAGCCAACAGCCGGCTGAACATTCCAGTGGTACGACCAGTCGGGGCTTAATGCCGGAAAGGATGAGGCCGTTGGCTCGCTCGACCTGGCCGTTTGACTGTGGGTGGGCAATGGACGCTAAGTCCAACCGGATGCCTTGCGTCGCGCAGAAACGTGCCAAGGCTCCCTTGGCAAAATTCGTGCCATTGTCGGTGATGATGCTGTGTGGCACGCCATGCCGAGTTGTTATATCTGCAATAAATGTCACGGCACTCGGCCCATTCAGCTTCTTGATCGGCTTTGCCTCAATCCATTTGGTGAATTTGTCCACAGCGACAAGCAGATGTGTCATGCCGCCGCGCGCCGTCTTGAATGGGCCCACCATGTCCAGTCCCCAAACGGCGAAGGGCCAAGTGAGGGGAATGGTCTTGAGTGCCGAAGCCGGCATGTGTTGCTTGGAGCTGAAGAGTTGGCACCCTTTGTAATGTTTAACTAACTCCTTGGCGTCATCCAAAGCAGTCGGCCAAAACAAACCATGGCGGAAAGCTTTGGCGACGAGTGATCTAGAGGCCGCATGGTGGCCGCATTCTCCTTGGTGGATGTCTCTGAGGATTGCAATGCCCTTCTCTTGCTCGACGCATCGCTGGAGGACTCCAGTGACACTGCGCTTGACGAGCTCTCTGTTGACGATTGTGTATGCTCCGGCTCGGCGTTGGACTTGTCTTGCCTCTGTTTCGTCAGCCGATATATCTTGGTTTATTAGGAAGTTGAGGATGGACTGAGCCCATGATGGAGCTGCGACTTCTTCTATTGCCAACACGGCTACTCCGACCAGGGCGGGCGGGCTGGGTGGTGAAATGCTGGAGTCAGCCGCCGCCTGTTGTGTTGGTGCAGTCTCCGGGCCGACTACCGCAGTCCCCGAGCCGGGTGTGGCAGTCCCCGGGTCGGGCGTAACTACGGAAGTCCCCGAGCCGCCTATTGACGTCCCCGGGCCGACTATCAAAGTCCCCGGGTCACCTACTTGGTTCTTCGAGCCGGATCCGGCCGCGTCGAGGTCAGGCGGCACGAAGATGGAATCGGACTCTGGAGACGGCTTGATAGACGGCTTGAGGAGACGTTGCAGAGAGACACCGGTTGGTATTGCCTGCCGAGTGGAGCTTATACGAGCCAGGGTATCAGCTGGCTCGTTGTCGGCTCACGGTACATGGAGGAAATCGCATCCTTCAAAGTACCTGCTGATCTGCTGAACGAGGAAGCGGTAGCTTGCCATATTTGCGTCCTTGGCGTCCCAATCGCCGGATGACTGCTGGACTACCAAGTCCGAGTCACCGTAACATAGGATCCAGCGTATGCCGAGCTCTTTAGCAAGCCGGAGCCCGTGTATGAGCGCCTCGTACTCGGCCACGTTGTTGGAGGCGGCAAAGTGAATTTGCAGCGTGTATCTGAGCTTGTCGCCTTTGGGAGAGGTGAGGATGACGCCGGCTCCCACGCCGGTGCGCATCTTGGACCCATCAAAGTGCATGCGCCAATGAGTGGAGTCAGGAGCTGGCGGCAGGTACTGGGTCTCGGCCCAGTCGACGAGGAAGTTGGCCAATGCTTGGGACTTGATGGCGGTGCGAGGCTGGTAGAAGATCGTGTAGGGGGCCAGCTCGATAGCCCATTTCGCCACCCAGCCGGATGCATCCCGGCCGCCTATGATTTCGGCAAGCGGGGCGGTGCATACAACCGTGATGGGATGCTCTTGGAAGTAGGGCTTCTGCTTCTTGGCGGCGAAGTACACGCCATAGCACATCTTCTGGTAGTGCGGGTAGTTCCGCTTCGAGGTAGACAGCACCTCGCTCAGATAGTACACCGGCCTCTGGACCGGCTGGGCTCGACCCTCTTCTGGGCGCTGGACTATGATGGCGGTGCTGACCACCCGGCTGGTTGCAGCAATGTAGAGGAGCATGGGCTCTTTCTCAGTCGGCGCTGCTAGGACAGGCGGCGTGGCCAGCATCTTCTTCAGCTCGTGAAAAGCTTGGTCGGCTTGGTCATTCCACTCGAAGTGAGTGGTCTTCTTCATGAGGCGGTAGAGGGGGAGAGCTTTTTCTCCGAGCCGACTGATGAAGCGGTTTAGGGAGGCCAAGCACCCGGTGAACTTCTGGACATCGCGAAGCTTGGTGGGAATCGCCATCCTCTCAATGGCCTTGAACTTTACAGGGTTGCATTCGATGCCGCATTCGGAGACCAGGACGCCTAGGAGCTGGCCAGCTGGCACTCCGAACACGCATTTCTCGGGGTTGAGCTTGATCTGGAACCGGCACAGGTTCTCAAATGTTTCCTTGAGGTCTTCCAGCAAGGTGCCGTGCTTCTCCGTCTTCACCACAATGTCGTCTACGTAGACGTGGGCATTTCTGCCGAGCTCTTGAGGAGGCACTTCTGCATGCAACGCTGAAAAGTGGCACCGGCATTTCTTAAGCCGAATGTCATGGTCAGGTAGCAGAAAGCTCCGAATGGCGTGATGAAGGCGGTCTTCAGGCGGTCAGCCGGATCTAGCTTTATCTGGTGGTATCCTGAGTAAGCATCCAAGAAACTCAACAGCTCGCATCCGGCCGTGGAGTCTATCACTTGATCAATCCTTGGCAGGGCAATGGGATCTTTAGGGAAAGCCTTGTTGAGGCTCGTGTAGTCTATGCACATGCGCCACTTGTTGTTCTTCTTTAGCGCGAGGACCGGGTTGGCGAGCCACTCTGGAAAGAAAACCTCCATAATGAAGCCGGCTGCCAGAAGCCGGGCTATCTCCTCTCCCACAATCCTTCTTTTCTCCTCCGACAGTCGGCGGAGGGGTTGTTTGACTGGTTTTGCGTCTTCTCGGACGTGTAGCTTGTGCTCGGCGAATTCCTTCGGAACACCCAGCATGTCCTTGGGGGACCATGCAAAGATGTCCTGATTCTCATGGAGGAAGTCGGTGAGCTCGCCTTCCTATTTGCTGTTTAGGTTTGCCCCGATGACGGTAAACCTTTCTGGGTGCTCAGGGTGAAGGGGTGTCTTCTTCGTCTCCTTGGCCGGCTGGAAAGATCCTTGGGCATCGTACTCCTTGGGATCGGGGGACAAGGCCGACTGTTTGCCGGCCATGGCCACAACTCGGTCCAACATCTTCTTTTCTTCGGCAATCACAAGGGACTCGGCCAGCCGCCTGCTGGCTGCTGCGCACTCAGAGGACTTCTTGTAATCGCCGGCTATGGTGATGACGCCCTTGGTGCTCGGCATCTTCATCTTGAGGTAAGCATAGTGGGGAACTGCCATGAACCTGGCCAAGGCAGGGCGGCCAAGCAATGCATGGTAGGGGCTCTCCAGGTCCACCACTTCAAACCAGATCGCTTACTGGCGGAAATGATCCTTGTCCCCAAAGAGTACATCAATCTGGATCTTGCCAATGGGGGCGCAGGACAGGCCAGGTACAATGCCATGGAACATAGTCCGAGTAGGCATGAGTTGCTTCGTCTTGACATTCAGCTTCTCCAGGGTGTCATGGTACAGGATGTTGATGCTGCTTCCGCTGTCTATCAGCACGCGGGAGAAGCGGGCGGCGCGTCTGTCCGTTGCAAGGGTGGCATCCAGAACCAACGCATAAGAGCCGGGAGATGGCATCACCTCTGGGTGGTCGGCCCGGCTCCAGCTGATAGGTTTTTCTGCCAGTGCATGTGCTCGGCGGGGTTGGCAGCAACCATGCTGACTTCCTGGTGCTCTCGGCGTCTACCGCGCCGGTCTTCGGGCTGGCTTGTAAAGACGACATAGGCGGCATGCTCGTCGGGGAACTCATCGTGCACGGCTCCGACTGCAGGCCGAGCGGTCGGCGGCTGCGGAGCCGGAGGCGGCGGACCGGCAGGCGGAGGCGGTGCGAGCCCTTCGCCTTTGGAGATTCGGGTGAGCCAGTGGCACTTCCAGGTTGTGTGGTTGGACGGCTTCGCGCCGCTGTGGAACTTGCATGGGGCGTCGAGAGTTTGCTCGTAGGAGAAGGCCGGCTGCCAAGCCGGCTTGCCGCCCTCTGCTTCTTGGGTGCGGGCCGCCCTTTGGGCTGCTCGTCTTCGACTGTGGCCACCTGCCGACTGGTGGAGGGTGGCACGGGGCCCTTGCGCTTGTGGTCGTTCTGGTGTGGGCGTCAGCCGGAGTCCCCAGCCGGCGTCTTGGGCGCTGGGTTGAGTACTTTCCCGGACGCGTCTACCCGGAGTTCGGTCTTCATTGAGGAGTCGGCGGTGGCGTACTTATCCGCTATGACCAGAAGCTCGTCGAGGGTAGTCGGCTCATCGCGGAGGAGCTTGTGCTTGAGGAGGGTGCCTTCTCGGCACCCGGCAGTGAAGTACTCTATGGCTTGCACCTCGTGCACCCCTTCGCAAGAGTTGCGGAGCTCGGCCCAACGCGTGAGGTAGTCACGAGTGGACTCGGCGGGGCCTTGTACACACAAGGAGAGCTGTCTGGGCTTGGGAGCCCGCTTGTAGGTGCTGGTGAAGTTGCGGACGAAGGCTTCTGTGAAGTCTAGCCAGCTGTTGATGCTGTATGGCTTGAGGCTGTTGAGCCAGGTCCGTGCCGTGCCTTGCAACATGAGGGGCACGTACTTCACGGCAACGCGCCTGTTGCCGTTTGCTATGCTAACCGCCGTGGAATAGTCGATCAACCAATCTTCCGGCTTTACGGAGCCGTTGTACTTGGGCGTGTCTCTTGGGAGTGAGAACCCTTTGGGGAAAGGCTCGTCGCGGATGCGGGGGCCGAAGCAAGGCGGGCCGGCATCATCTTCTTCTTCCAGCGCCAGGGATCGCGCTAGGCAGTTGATCCGATGGCGAGCGTCATTCTCGCCGACTCCTTCGCAGAGACCTAGTCGGCCGCTGAGAGTCGGATGCACAACAGGCAGTGGGGTGGGATGTCTCTCCACCGCCTGTTGCGCATCCAACTCTCCACGGCCCAGGGACGGCCTTCTGCGTCTCGCTCGATGGAGATTCGGGTTCGGCTTCGGCTGACAGCCGACTCTTTCTCATGCCGCGCGCGGGTTTTACCCGTAGTCGGCGTCCGAGACGTCGCGCCCTGATCTCGGCGCGGGGGAGGGCTTTCCGCGCGGGCGTCGGCTTCGTGCCGCTGCGCGGCCACATTGATTAGCTGCTGGATGCGTCTGGTCATGTGGGGGAGTTCTTTGGCTCCCAATCCGTCTAGCTCGTCTACGGCCGCCTGGGCGGCATGCAGGTTCTCGAGTGGAGTGGCGTAGACTGGGCGGTCGACTCCTAGCGTGTCGGCGACGATAGTGCCGCGCTGTCTGACAACGCCGGCCCGGCTGGGCCCGCCTGGGGGCGGCGTGCCAAAGGCGGCGCGGTCGGCTTCGCGTCGGTGGGCCTCAGTGAGGCGTCTCATGGAAGCCAACTTCCGGCCCTCCGCGAGGAGGGCGAGGTGGCGAGCCTCCAGTGCTTTGGCGTTGGCATCAGCCGGGAGGGTGATGGACAAGTCATGGACCGCCGCATGTGGGGCGTCGTGGGCGCTCTCGCCAGAAGCGCCGCCATGGCCAATGACCATCACCTCGGTGGTGACAGCGTCGCGACCATCGGCCCGGGGAAGCGAGTCGTTGTAGATCGTGACGTCGGTGGGGAAAGTGTCGAGCGAAGCCGTGTCGGAGTCGATAGGCATCAGATCGGTGGAGCCAACAGACTCCAAGTCCACAGCAGGCCCACCGGAGACGTGGAGCTGGCTGAGGAGATCGGCGAGGCCGCTCGCTGCGCAGGCGTTGGTGACGCCTTGCAGCGCATCGTGGCAAGCGCCGTCGGGCGTGCCTGGCTGGCTACGCTCGCTGGGGAGGAAGAGGGTTCCCGTCCAGAACAGGTCTCCGGACGACGGTGCACCTGGCCCCACGGTGGGCGCCAAATGTCGGGTGGTAGGTGCGACATATGCCAACGGGTGGCTTATCATTGTGGGAGCCAGTAAGACGTCGCCGGTGCCTGGAAGTGGGATGAGGCGAAGACATGCACGCCGGCGAATCTTACCCAGCTTCGGGGCTCTCCATGGAGATAACACCCCTACTGCTGCTCTACGGGGTCTCCACATGATCACTAGATGGACAAGTAGCTACATGATGCTCCTTGAGCTGTTTTGTGAGAAGAAGAGGAAGGGCATGGCTAGCTCTCCTCCCCTCTCAATATGGTGTCTAGAACTAGCTTGGATCAACCCTTTGCATGGGTGCCCCGGGGGGTTTATATAGGCCTACCCCCCGGGGGTACAATGGTAATCCGGCTGGGCATGGGGCCCAGCCGTCTGTGTCTACACTCGCCGGCTTCTGCGCCGGCGGCTGCGGCCCGCCGGCTGGTGGGTCTCGCCGGCTGCCGGCTCCTTGGTCGACAGGCAGGCCCCACTATCATGGGCCTTGTCGGTGGCTGGTTACTGTTACTCAATCCTGGTGACGAGGGCTTCGCCGAGGTGGGCGTGGCTACAGTGCCGCTGTCTGGCGGGTGATCGCTGTAGCCTTACCGCGTCTTGTCTCCTTAATGGGGCGTCTCCTTCGAGGGAGGTGGCCAGCCGGCTGTGGGGAGCCGGCTCTGTCTTGGGCCGATTGGGGGAGGCCTGGCCGCCTTCGGGTGTCTCTCTGCCCGAAGGGGCCCACCGCCCGTGGGCCGCGCTGGCAGCCCGTCGTGGATGACATCAGGGTCAACATGGCAACAGTGCCGCGCAGGACGGGTCATGGCCTCCCGTACGGCGCACTGTGCCAGGCGTGCTCCGGGATTCGGGGGTGGCAGGCTTTATTGTAGCCACGCCCCATCACATCGCCGTTACATGGATGCAGACTTTGAGGGTACAGTCTTGACCGCTTTGTGGGATCCGGCCTTTTGGAGTCGGCCTTCTCGCAGCCGGTTTCTCGGGCCGCCTTTCGATAGTCGGTCTGGGAGACAGCCGGCGCGGGGAAGGCGGCCCCACGTCTTGGATTCTTGAGGGCCGGATCGGCTCGTAATTTTCTCAAAAGGGCCAGGGGAGCCGGCTAGGCTACCCGTGTTCATTTACTCTGACAAGAACCTTGCTAACCATCTTGCCAGCATTATGGGTACCCAGGATATTGTTTTCTTGAGCTCTTCTGAAGTGGTTTCAGTTCTGGACTTGTTTTGCTGCAGCGTTTATTTGCACCAGTCACCAACTTTGACAACCAGTGTATGTGATATGCTGCTTTCTTCCCTATATTTGCACTGGTGGCGAACTTTAATGCCCAGTGGATGTAATATGTGTAATAGTCGTGATAGCCTAGCGTAAGTTGCTTGCTTACTTATTTCCTTGTTTTCTTGTTTGTTTGTTTGCTTGTAGTCAGTGCAGTTCTTTTTCCGCAGTTTGCTAGTGGCCGCAATAACCTATTTATTAAAACTAGGCCATAATAACCATGGGCTACATATTTACCGTAGTGACCATGGGCCTCCTACGGGCCGTAGAAAGAATTAGCCTTCTATGGGTCGTAGAAACAATGGGCCTTCTATGGGCCGTAGAAACAATGGGCCTTCTATGGGCCGTAGCATCTATGAGACTTCTACGGGCCGTGTGATCGATTGGCCAAACATGGGCCAATAACAAACTGCATCATGGGTAGTAAACGGACTAGAGTTGGAATCGTCCGTTCATGGGCCGACCATAACGGGTCGTCATTAATCGGCCATATTTGATGATGCTATGAAAACGACCCAACGGATTAACGGGCCACAAACGGGCCGACTGTAACTGCGGGCTGAATTTGACCCACAAGCAGAAAAGGGCAGTAACGGGTCGTAAGTAACCGAATGCTGGAAATGAGCCCAAGAATAAATGGGCCTTGAGAAGGCCGAAAGATAACTCGGGTTGGAAACAGCCCAATGGAATAATGGGCTGCTAATGGGTATAAAGCGATACACTGTTCATTACGGGCCAGTTTCACCACGGGCCATTAATGGGCCAAGAGTTACAAAGGGCCTCATATGGGCCGAAAGACATCATGGGCCATACATGGGTTGGAAGTTACAACGGGCTGGAATCATATTGGACGGCCTAGATGAAGCTACTGGGCTTAATTCGAATAGGTCATGACGGGCCGTGAGTTAGCGGGCCGTAAATGGGCTATATATGAACAAGCCGTTAATAGGCTTTCCATGGGCCGACCCGCTACCTTTTGACCAAGTCAAACGGGCCGACCTTTTCACCGGAATGGGCCTCTATTGGGCCGTGCCACATGTCGATGTATCATAAGCACCTCCTGTCCAATTAGTGGATGACATCTGTCCCAACTGTGAGCGGACATGTGGTTCCTTCGGCCATTGAGAATTTTACACGCGGAAAATCCCCATTGGTCCGGGCTGCTAACGGGTTATCAGATCCAAAACCAAACTCGATAGCTTAACAATGACCCGTTACGGTGGATGCCACGTGTCGGTTACCCTTGACGAAAGCACTTCCATGACGCGCCATTTAGCGTCATGGAAGTGGACACTTCCATGATGATAATTTTGGTAATGTCATGGAACACTTCTACGACAACACATGTATGACTATCTTGATTCTGTCATAAAATCGTCATGGATGTACATGCATGACAGAAAACGTGACCTACTATGACAAACACGTATCATCACGAAAGTGTATTTTTTGTAGTGTAATACTAGATCACCAAAAAGGAGATATCAGAGGGCGCCGTGGAGGGCCTAGTGGAGGGCTGGATCCATGCGGGTGTGACCTCAGGTCAGATTTGACCGGGCCAGTGTGCCCTGCTCGAGGGGGCATGAATTTTAGGGCGGCGGATCTGGTAGTGACCTACTCGTCAGCATGACGATGGGCTGGGCATGACTAGCCATGGGGCAACGCGTGAGGGATCGGGACCTAGAGCCCGGATTAGACGGTCGCGTCGGCGGGTGCTATTGTATGGGGACTACAACGGCTGAGGCGGTGGTGGGTGCTCCATGTAGCACCCGTAATCGGGGTGGCTGATACATCTCCAATGTATCTATAATTTATGATGTATTCATGCCATGTTTACAATAATTTTATATGATTTTGGTATGATTTGATTAGAACTAACTTGGGCTGACGATGTTTTCAACAAAACTACCGTGGTGTCATTTTTTGTGCAGAAATAAAAGTTCTTGGAATGGGCTGAAAATTTACGGTCATTTTTTATGGACCAGAAGAAGCCCCCGAAGCAAAAGAGTTGGGCTAGAAGAGTCCTGAGGCATCCACAAGGGTTGGGGGCGCGCCCCTACCTTGTCGTCGCCTCGTGGACCCCCCTGACTTGTTCCTGACACCAAAAATTCCTATAAATACCAAAACCCCCAGAAATAAACCTAGATCGGGAGTTCTGCCGACGCAAGCCTCTATAGCCACGAAAAACCAATCGGGAGCCCGTTCCAGCACCCTGCCGGAGGGGGAAACCATCACCGGTGGCCATATTTATCATCCCGGCGGTCTCCATGATGAGGAGGGAGTAGTTCACCCTCGGGGCTGAGGGTATGTAAATGGTTGAATGAATTGAATATCATAAATCTGAATTTATAAATGTTTCGTGTGCTTATCCCATGGGGAGTAATGACTTCACATATAAGAAGTATAGGTGGTGAATTTATTGAAAGTTAGCAAACATAGTATTGGTCACTTGAACAATTCATGAAAGATATTGAAGGAATAGAGATTTCACATATAAATATGCTATCTTGGACATCTTCTATGATTGTGAGCCCCATTAATTATTTCCAAACTTGAGCAAATTAGTTGAATTTGAACAAGGAAGACAACATGATGAGTTATGTTTGGGTATATTTGTATAGAAGATATATTGTTATGGATCCTCCAACATGTGGTGCTTGCTATTTAGAATCTTTTGCTAGCCAAAATTTTTGTACTAAGCAGGAATACTGCTTGTGCATCCAAAATCCTTGAACCAAGTTTCTTCCATGAGTGTCCACCATATCTACCTATATTCGGTATTTACCTACGATTCCAAGTAAATTTGCATGTGCCAAACTCTAAACCTTCACATAATAATCTATTTTGTATGCCTGAATCGCTCATGTAGCGACTAGGTGCTGTCAGTATCTTCCATGCTAGGTGGGTTATTCTCACGATGAGTGGACTCCGCTCATCATTCACGGGAAAATGGTTGGTGACTGGGATGCCCAGTTCCATGCTCAAATCAAATCAAAATATAATTGCAAATAAAACTCCCCCAGGATTGTTGATAGTTGGACGATACCCGTTGTTTCGAACCTGCCGTGGAATGTGCTTGTTGGTGGTGGGGGAGTAAAAACTTTACCATTCCGTTTCGGAATCGCCCGTAATGTGTCTAGCATGGAAGATAGTGAGAACTCTTGGTTGTTATGTTGAAAATGAAAGCATACCTCTCAAAATTATTTTCATATCTGTTTTAAAAGCTTTGAGCTTTGGCACCTCTGCAAATCCCTGCTTCCCTCTGCGAAGGGCCTATCTTTTACTTTTATGCAAGAGTCTGTAGTAATCCTTCTCATTCCAACCTACTCTTTAGTTGGCAATCATCATGTGGTGGGGGAAGATCTAAGCATATATGTCCATTCAAATATATTTGATCATGAATTATTATTGTTGACAATTATCTATATGATAAATAAGTTGGGAGGCGAAACATTAAGCCCTTATATTTCTCTCTGTTCGATGGATGCTATTTATTCTAAAAATATGCTTTGAGTGGTAGCAATCATGGAAGACTATATGATAGTTGAGTATGTGGGATTTGCTAAATCAAAGCTCTTACATAGACCCTTCCTGGAAATAAGATGAATTGCAATTGTTTGATGACTGATAACATAGTTTGTTAGTTTTCAAGAAAGTTTATGATCTATGCTTTAACATGTGAATAGCTTGCTACTTGATCATGAGAAGTTTTATGAGATGAGCTACATTTTATGATATATAATGATGCTAGAAGAAGTGATTGAAATTATCATTGATCAAACTTGTGCACTTGCTAGCATTCACACTTCGTAGATTATTTCTTTTATCATTTACCTACTCGAGGACGAGCGGGAATTAAGCTTGGGGATGCTGATACGTCTCCAACGTATCTATAATTTATGAAGTATGCATGCCATATTTACAACAATTTTATATGATTTTGGTATGATTTGATTAGAACTAACCCGGACTGACGTTGTTTTCAGCAGAACTACCATAGTGTCATTTTTTGTGCAGAAATAAAAGTTATCGGAATGGGCTAAAAATTTACAGTGATTTTTTATGGACCAGAAGAAGCCCCCGAAGCAAAAGAGTTGGGCCAAAAGAGTCCCGAGGCATCCACAAGGGTGGGGGGTACGCCCACCCCCTAGGGCGCACCCCCTACCTTGTCGTCGCCTCATGGACCCCCCTAACTCGTTCCCGATGCCAAAAATTCCTATAAATACCAAAACCCCTAGAAATAAACCTAGATTGGGAGCTCCGCCACTGCAAGCCTCTGTAGCCACAAAAAACAAATCGGGGCCCATTTCGACACCCTGCCGGAGAGGGAAACCATCACCGGTGCCATCTTCATCATCCCAACGGTCTCCATGACAAGGAGGGAGTAGTTCACCCTCGGGGCTGAGGGTATGTACCGGTAGCTATGTGTTTGATCTCTCTCTCTCTCTCTCTCTCTCTCTCTCTCTCTCTCTCTCTTTCTCTCTTCTGTTCTTGATATGGCATGATCTTGATGTACCGCTAGCTTTGCTACTATAGTTGAATCATATGGTGTTTCTCCCCCTCTATCTTCTTGTGATGAATTGAGTTTTACCTTTGAGGTTTCACTGTTATCGGATTGAATGCTATTATGGATTTGAGAACACTTGATGTTTGTCTTGCGTGGGATACGCATGGTGGCAATGGGGTGTTCTATTGATTCATTTGATGTATGTTTTGGCACTCAACTCACGGATTCCCAAGGTGACATTGGGGTAACCTATGCATAGGGGTTGATGCACGTTTTCGTCCTTGTTTCTCCGGTAGAAATCTTGGGGTACTCTTTGAGGTTCTTTGTGTTGGATTGAATATTATGAATCTGAAGTTGTTTGATGCATATCGTATAATTGACCCACAGATACTTGTGGTGACATTGGAGTATCTAGGTAACATTAGGGTTGATTGATGTGTGTCATATGGTGTTATTTTACTACGGACTCTAGGGATGTTTGTGACGCTTACACTGGTGCGCGTCGGTCCTAAACAAATGGGTTTTAACCCCTTTCCACGACGACATTTGGAACCGTCACCATGTGAGTGTTTGCGATAGGGTGTCCTTCCCACACGACCCAGAAATCGTCGGGGATAGGCCCTCCTGGGACTGAAGCTGGGGTCGTGTGTGATCGGGCGAGGCATCGAAACCTAATCGTTTCCGTAGGTATGTACATCCCACATGGTAATCCGAGAAAATCATTTCCGTAGGTATGTACATCCCACATGGTAATCCGAGAAAATCATTTCCGTAGGTATGTACATCCCACATGGTGAATCCCAGAAAAACATTTCCATTCGTATGTATATCACACACAGTCAATCCAAGGAATATGTTTCCATTCTTATGTACATCCCACACATTCAATCCAAGGAAAATGTTTCCGTTCGGACGTACATCCCACACAGTTTTATGTGTAGGCTTGTGTCTGAAAGGTGTAACTATCACACGCGGTATTCCTTGGTTAACTGTTTGCTTTTATCAACTATATCACACACAATTTGATGAAGAAAACTGTGTGGCATTGGGTCATCACAAGCGCTTTTACTACTAGAACCGTTTGCAAAGATCCATGACACATTTAGCAGGTTTATTAGTTTACAATTAATAATTCCAGTATTACAAAAATTCACATTGCATATCGAACAGCTGTTTGCCAATTTCATATCAGGCACATAAGTATATTATAACATCATAGTACGATAGCTACATGAAAACAACACAATACAACATATAGCTAGTTCAACTTCATAAGAACAATATATTCATTTCCCTAATCGAGATCATCCAGGCTCGCCTTATCCACCTCTGCTTTCAGTTCAGTAAGAACCCGTTTTGCACGGGCCAACTGGGAAAGTGCCTCCTCCTTCGCCAACACCATCTTAGCAAAGTCTGATTTAAAAAAAACTGAGCTCATTCACCACCTTCAACTTTTTATCCCGCATCTCGAAATATGCTTCAGCATTGACAAGACTTTCTCTAAGCCTACGTGTGTTCTCTTCCTCATACATGCTCCAGAGCTTTGTTAGGCACATCTTCAAAGACTGTGGCCACTCTTGATCAACCCACTCCAAGTAAGAACACTTCCGTTCATCCTATAATATTTAAAACTAGATCAGTAACAATTGTAGGGGAAATGGGTTTATAGCAACATAGAAAATAACCAATGCTTATTTTGAAAAACTGAAGAAACATGTTAAGTATGACATATCTTCTCAAAAAGATCAATGTGCAAATGAAATAATTGGTACTGAGACAACAACCAAATTCTGGAACATCAGAAGCTATAATTAACTACAATGACGCTACAAGTTCTTACTCACGTACAGTAAATAACAAGAACATTTTATGTGGAAGGTAAATATAACTGCAACAGCATAGCGACAGTGTTTAGATGACAGCAAATTGATACTAACAGGTGTGTACATGCACAAATTTAGTAACATAGAACTAATAGCACTAAGGCCATCCACTATGTATGCCAAAACTGGGGTAAAGACAATTGTTCCTACATCTCGCACCGGTGCCCTGCACTGGCGAGCCGATGCAGCGGAAAAAAATCAGGGACTCGGACTCCGTAGCACATAGTTGCTCCGATGCCGAGTTCCTTCGTGTCATAAAGATTTAGTATTTTACTGCCTGGCTGCTTAGATGTGTGGACCAAAGTTGGCTGCACAAACTTCTGAAGCGATGCCAAATAATTTTCTAATGGCACCGCTGATGAGATGGCAACAATTTAAGATACTAGGTACAAACTATGACACTGTCTTGGGATGCGTTTGGTTGAAGGTGTGGTATGAATGGGTTGGGACCATGACAGTGTATGAATCACATCTAACAAATGATTTGTAACAACGAAAGAGGGTCTAACCTTCTCTGCACATGCCAGAAACTTCCTCCCACTGTCCACAGAATCAAACGCAACTAGCTTCATGCATGGAGATTGATGATGACAACGAGCAGATAGATCTTCAGCCACCCCGCTCCATTTGTTGCCAGTGATGGTCTTAGGGAGCTACAAGAGGAAGAAACGACTCAAATTAACCTCTGGGTAGAAATCCTTCATTCCAAGTCATAGCCCGAGAGAGAGAAGAGAGGCATACCTGGGTGGTGAAGGAGTAGTCGTCGTCGGAGGAACCGTTGGAGATGTCTTTGAAGAAGACCATGGTGACCCCGGCAGTATGATGCGAAACGGCGAGAGCGAGGAAGCGGCTATAGCTTAGCAAGGAAGGAAGGAAGGAGGAAACAGGGGAAATGTGACTTGTTCTCAGGGAGAAAAGTGGGTGGGGAAGAGGGGCGGGGGTAGATATTTTGGCGGTAGGCCAAAATTTTGGAAATGTGGAGGGAAACTTTGCGTGCAGTGCCGCCGGACCATTCACTTTGAACGATTGTGTGCATCACAAATGATTCTTCTTCTTTACGCGCATGGGATGAGTTTGATAATTCAAATTTTGGTCTCAAGGCATGGGCACATTCACTTTGAACGCGCGCGGTGCCGCCGGACGATTCACTCTGAACGATTGTGTGCATCACAAACGATTCTTCTGCTTTACGCGCATGGGATGAGTTTGATAATTCAAATTTTGGTGGAAATTTCCCCGGGTACGTCATTGCATAATTTAACATCGCTTGCTAATTTGGGCACACAAAAGAGCGTACAGCAGACATACCACACTTACTGAATAGAGCAATTTTAGTAATTACACAGAGCTAGTTGACCTAAACATTGCTCTAACAAAAGAACAGGATTAGAAACAAAGCCTAAGTACGAATAATTAAAAATCCGCCGCCACACCAACCTATGCATCGCCGGTGTGAGATGAGATGTCGATGACTTGTCCTGGCGACATGCCGCCATTGGTGGACTCCGCGTCCACCCTGCTAAAGTCGACCGTGTCCTCATCCGCGTCCTCGTCCTCGACGCCGCCCTCAAAGTTGTAGTACTCGTAGTAGTGGCTGCACCAGAGCTCGCGTTGGTACTCCACCGCCGATTCCTCAATGGACAGACTCTTCTCTACATCGACCCTGGCCACGCGCAACTCCTCCTCCGGGCACTCCTCGATCTCCGCCGCCTCCTGCATCTCCCGCTCTCGCTCGACGACCTCATGAGGAAGCAGGTGCTCCATGGCCACCGCCGCCTTTTCAAACATGGGTTGCATGCTGGAGTCTGAGGTGGCCTGGAATATCTTGGCGTGTGCATCCTCGATCTTGCCGTGGATGGCCTCGAACCGAGCTATGGCGACATCAGCGGCACGGACGGCAGCTCGAGCGCTCTCGGCATTTGCAGCCGCCGTCGCAGCAGCAGCTGCAGCCATCTCGGCTGCTGCAGCTGCCCTGTCGGCTGCCGCAGACGCCCTCTCAGCGGAAGCGGCAACGCTCAATGCGGATGCGGAGGCACTCTCGGCATAGGCGGCCGCGCTCTCGGTGTAGGCGGCCGCGCTCGGGGGGACGCGACCATCGTACAGGCCTTCACGGAGTGTTTCCACGGTGTCATCTTTGCAAGAAGGGGGTGCGGGAATGGGGATCGGGATTCGTGGATTCGGGGGTTGCCGGCACTAGAGCAGACGAGCCGGCGAAGCTTAAGGAGGGAGACTTAAATAGACCCAGATATTTTCATCGCAAATGGTTCCTAGAAAACAACTATGTGTGATGTTGTAGATATTTTTTATTAGCTGTGAAAGACGAATTTGGAATGAAGTGCCAACGGATGGTGTTTTAAATGAATGAGAAATTTTGTAGTAATAATACAACTGTCATGTCAAATTTTGGAAAATTTCAGGGGTCATTTGACCTTCTCAGTGCATCATTTCATCATTTCATCTCAGTGCATCATTTTAATTTGAGTTCATCTTGATGCCCAAAATGCTGTTGGAAGAGTGCTATTTGAGATAATTATCAGATCTGCTGCTCCAATTAGATATTTGTCATTTTTGCCATGATTATTGTGTGCATGATATGCCCCTGAGCTCTACATGAGTTTTGTTATATGTTTTGCCATCTATCTAGAGGTGCAATCCATGTATTTTTGTGATGTGTGTGGTGACTAGCACAAGCTTGCAAAGTGGTGCATTAGTTAATGCTAATTTCAGGGACTTAGCATTTCCACTAAGTCCTTGATCTGTTTATCTCAATATGCCATATGTTCTTGTTGTTTCCTAGTGATCCGTGCCTCTTTTGAGGATGATCAGTAAGGATGATTTGTTAATCTTGCAGTGCTCTATCCATCCATGTCCTTGTTTGCAATTATGGAGCACCCTAGCTTGAGTCAATCGAGATCTACTTTTGTCATTTCGTGAATCTCGGCAGATTGTCTACTTGTTAGCAATTTTGCCGAGGATGTTGTAGTTGATCCATGCATGCTATGTTATTGTTCTTGCCATGGCTAGCATGTATTTTGTGTATTCTTGATGTTTGTATGCTTAGATTGTCATGACTTGCTCTGTAGTGAGTGCATCGAGCTCGTAAACATGCCTACTTGATATCTGTTTCAGCATGCTCCAGTTTTCACTAAGTCTGAGAACTGATAATGTTTTTGCCATGTTCACATGCTTGCAAATGTATTTTCTGATCCCTTTTGGCTCAAGGTCACTAAGGGACTTTTGTTAAGCTCTTTGAGTAGCTCCATGACATGCTTTACTTTGCCATGTTCAGGTCCTGTAGCATATAGTTTTCATGCTCCAAAGTGTGCTATCTGATCTGAAATTCCAGACAAGTGTTAATTTCACCAAGTCTGAGATCTGTTTACCAAATGCATTTTTGCCATGCTTGTTTGAACCTGTTATTGGATGAATTGGCCGTAGCTCAGTGCTAGTATTTTGTTAAGCATCATGAATGGATCCCTGCCATGTATTTTGTTACCATGTTTGGATGCGGTAGCATGTTCATCTTGTTGCATTTAGATGGCTACTTGCTGTAAATTGCAGAACGTGGTCATATTTGAATTGCTTGCCATTTCCAAACCGTGACTCCGATTCCGGCGTTCTTTATATCGTTTTCAAGCGATATCATCTCATCTTTCCAGTGGCACACTTGGATTTCTAAGTTGAGGCCAGGTTCATGCATTCCTTGTCAAATCTTGCATATGCATCACATATTGCATCCCACATAGCATACCATCTTCGCATCATGTTGTTTGAGTTTGCACGTGGTTGATTGTGTCCTTGTTGCTTGTTTGTCTTGTTTGGGTAGAGCCGGGAGACGAGTTCGCTAATGAGGAGCCCGTTGAGTTTGCTTTCGAGGATCTAGTCAACTCTGACAACTTTGCAGGCAAGATGATCATACCCTCGAAATCACTACTATCTTTGCTTTGCTAGATGCTCGCTCTTTTGCTATGCCTATGCTACGATGCCTACCACTTGCTTATCATGCCTCCCAAATTGCCATGTCAAACCTCTAACCCACCATGTCCTAGCAAACCGTTGATTGGCTATGTTACCGCTTTGCTCAGCCCCTCTTATAGCGTTGCTAGTTGCAGGTGAAGATTGGAGCCCGTTCCTTATTGGAACATTATTTACTTGTTGGGATATCATTATATTATCTTGTTATCTTAATGCATCTATATACTTGGTAAAGGGTGGAAGGCTCGGCCTCTCGCCTAGTGTTTTGTTCCACTCTTGCTGCCCTAGTTTCCGTCATATCGGTGTTATGTTCCCGGATTTTGCGTTCCTTACGCGGTTGGGTGATAATGGGAACCCCTTGATTGTTCGCCTTGATTAAAGCTTTTCCAGCAATGCCCAACCTTGGTTTTACCATTTGCCACCTAGCCTATTTTTCCCTTGGGTTTTCGGAGCCCGAGGGTCATCTTATTTAACCCCCCTGGGCCAGTGCTCCTTTGAGTGTTGGTCCGACTGAGCTTCCTGCGGGGCCACCTCAGGGCAACTTGAGGGTTGGTTTTACTCGTAGCTAGTCTCATCTGAGTGTGCCCTGAGAACGAGATATGTGCAGCTCCTATCGGGATTTGTTGGCACAGTTGGGCGGTGTTGCTGGATTGGTTTTAACTTGTCGAAGTGTCTTGTAGAACCGAGATACCGAGTCTGATCGGAATGTCTCGGGAGGAGGTCTATTCCTTCGTTGACCGTGAGAGCTTGTCATGGGCTAAGTTGGGACTCCCCTACAGGGATTTGAACTTTCGAAAGCCGTGCCCGAAGTTATGGGAAGATGGGAATTTGTTAATGTCCGGTTGTAGATAACTTGAACCTTAACTTAATTAAAATGAATCAATAGTGTGAGTTACCGTGATGGTCTCTTCTCGGCGGAGTCCGGGGAGCGAACACGGTATTGGAGTAATGCTTGCCGTAGGTTGCTCTCTAGTTTCTCGTTCGCGATTTGCCTCCTCTTCTCACTCTCTTTTGCGAACAGGTTAGCCACCATATATGCTAGTCGCTTGCTGCAGCTCCACACATTTACCTTGCCTTACCCATAAGCTTAAATAGTCTTGGTCACGAGGGTGCGAGATTGCTGAGTCCCTGTGGCTCACAGATTACTTCCAAACCAGATGCAGGGCCTGATGATTCCGCTCCAGATGACACGCTTGAGCTCAAGTGGGACTTCGACGAGGACTCACGCCGATACTACGTGTCTTTCCCTGATGATCAGTAGTGGTGCCCAGTTGGGGTGATCAGGACCGTGTCGCATGTTGGGTTTATCTTTTATTTTGACGCCATAGTCGGGCCATGAGTATTTGAATGTTGTAATGCTATTTACGTACTTTGTGTGACGTGGCGAGTGTAAGCCAACTATGTATCTCCCCTTTTATTACATATTTTACATCGGATGCTGTGAAGATTGCCTAACTTGCGACATTGCTTTCAATGCAGTTATGCCTCTAAGTCGTGCCTCGACACGTGGGAGATATAGCCACATCGAGGGCATTGCAAGTTGGTAATCAGAGCCTTCCCCGACCTTAGGAGCCCCCATTGCTTGATCGTTTTTAGCAGCCGAGTTGAGTCTAGAAAAATGTTTTGAGTCATTTAGGAATTATATATCGGAGATGTTAGGAATTCTTTTACTCCCCAGTCTCCTCATCGCTCTGGTAAGGCATCCTGACGTAGAGTTTTGACTCTTCTCTTCTCAAATTTCACTAATTTTTTTTAGGATCACACGGGTATCTTGGAATCGTTCCGATGGTTTTGTGATGAGAACATTGTTCTTGGTGCCTCCTGTCTTTAGGGGTTGTGGCAGTGTCCCGGGGGGTTGAGCTCCGAGGTGTTGTCATCACTATTTTATCGTTGCAGTTCTGGAATACCTGAGTTTAGTACGCCGACATCGAAAATCTCTTTTATGCAGTTCGTTGGTGAGATAACCTCGACACCACCCAGTACTTGGGTGGGAGTTCGGGAGTATCGCCATAACTTGTATAACAGATGCTTTTCGAAGGTTGAGGTAGATGGTTTCCGAAGTTTTTCTCGGTTATGTGTTGAAGGATGGATACAGCTGGATGTAGGATTTGCTAGATTTGGGTGAGATATTATGCTTCCCCTGTATCCCCAACACCTGATTGCATAACCGGAAAGGTTTGGGAGTTTCATAGGTGGGAATTCTTGTAGCTCTAGTTCTTCTTCCACGGATATTTGGTTTGAGATTGGGATTTCTTACCGACTATTCGTTCTTGATCCGTACCTTGTTGATTTATTCCTCTACCTAAATTCTAAGTGGCTTCTCAATTTATGGATATGTGACCATTTCAAGTGGAATGCATTCGTTCATTTTGTTCAGATGTGAAGACTATATGTTGCAATTTCATCCTGTTGGATTCAGCTTCATTTTATCTGTCATTGTGCTAACGGTTGTCACCCTCTTCAGGATGGCTCCCGCTAAGAGCACCAATCAGAATTAGAATCAGGATCCGCCACCACCTCTACCTCCTCTGGAGGCATGGCAAGCTGTGATGGCCGCAACCAATGCAAACACATAGTTGATCATGCAAATTCTTCAAGAGCGCAATCAAGCGAACCAAGGCAACCAAGGCAACAATCAGAATCACTTTGCTACACTCAACCAGTTCCTTGCTAACGGGCCAAAGACTTTCAGCAATTGTGTTGAGGCAACTGATGCTGACGATTGGCTCATAGATCTGTGCAAGCATTTCGAGTGCAGTAACGTCAGGCCTGAGGACTTTGTCAAGTTCGCTTCCTTCCAACTCAAAGACCAAGCTGCAGAATGGTTCCAGCAGTACAAGGATTCCAGAGGAGGTTGTGTGATTACCTGGGATGAATTCCGTCAAGACTTCAAAGCTCATCATATTCCTCAGAGCATGGTTGAAAGCAAGCGTGAGGAATTCCGCAACCGGAAGCAAGGCTCTTTGTCTGTCTATGACTACAACAAGTTGTTTCAGAAGCTCGCCCGCTTTGCTAAGCAGGACGTCCCCGACGAGAAGACCATGATATAGCAGTTCAGGGGTGGTCTTAGAGAATAAATTCAGCTAGCTCTTGTTCTCTTTGAGCCCTTGAGATACGATGAGTTCTTCAACATGGCATTGAAGCAAGAGGCTGCTCAACTGAGGTGTGATGCTTCCAAGAAGCGAGTCAGAGATGCTACTCCTTCTTCCTCTACTCAAGTGGCCAAGCAGCAGAAGTATTGGCTTCCTCCTCTGTTTTGTCAGCCATATCAGCAGAAGAGTAAAGGTGGCAGTGGATCTTCCCACCCACCCAACCCTGGCTTTCAGAACAAGACTTCGTCTCAAGCTCCAAGATCAAGTGCTCCGTATCACCATCCGCTTTCAGAGGTCACATACAACAAGTGCCAACAGAAGGGTCACTATGCCAACAAGTGCTTCAATCAGAGGCGTCTCCCTCCTCCACCTCCTGTGAGATCGGCAAGTACAGCTGTGGTCAAGCATAACCCCGAGCACGCCAAGGTCAACTTGATGAACGCAGCTCAGGCAGAGGACTCGTCAGATGTCATCATGGGTAACCTTCCTGTTAACGATGTTCCCGCAAAAGTACTTTTTGACTCTGGTGCATCGCATTCCTTCATGTCATTTCCATTTGCATCGGAGAACAATTTTAGTACTAAGGCATTACCTAGAGCTATGCAAGTCGTCTCTCCGGCTAAGCGTCTGAGTTCTAGTATGATGGTTCCGGATATTTCTATCATGATGGGTGATTTCAAGTTTCTGGCTTCTCCAATGCTTCTTGGTAACTCGGATATTGATCTTATTCTCGGGATGGATTGACTTTCTAAGCACAAGGCTCAGCTTGATTGTGCAGCCAGGCAGATTCAATTGAATCATTCGTCTGAGGATGTAACTGTCTTTGCCGCTCGGGATAATACAATCCGTCTGTTTTCTCTCAATGAGAAGGGTGAACTGGATGCTATCTCGCAAATCCCAGTTGTTTGTGAATATCAAGACGTCTTTCCAGAAGAGCTTCCAGGAATGCCTCCGTACCGGCCAGTTGAATTCGTCATCGATCTTGAGCCTGGCACGGAACCAGTGTGCAAGCATCCTTACAAGCTCGGACCTGAAGAGTTGAAGGAGCTGAAGAAACAACTCGATGTTCAAGATAGAATGGGTCTCATCCGGCCTAGTTCTTTTCCGTGGGGTTGTGGTGTTCTTTTTGTGAAGAAGAAGGATGGAACGGACCGACTTTGTGTGGATTACCGTCCATTGAACAAGAAGACCATCAAGAACAAATACCCACTTCCCAACATCAACGAGCTATTCGAACAACTCAAAGGTGCCCAAGTATTCTCCAAGCTTGATCTCCGTATGGGTTATCATCAGAGTCGAATCCATGAGAAACATATTCCCAAGACGGCTTTCAGGACAAGCTTTGGTTCATATGAATACACTGTCATGTCTTTTGGCCTCGTTAACGCTCCTCCAACGTTCTCTTGCATGATGAATTTCATCTTCAACGCCTACACCAATGACTTCATTTTGGTCTATCTCGACGACATTCTGGTCTTTTCAAAGAACAAGGAAGATCATGCCAAGCACTCGCGTTTGGTACTCGATAAGCTCAGGGAACACAAGTTCTACGCCAAGTTCTCCAAGTGCGAATTTTGGCTCGATGAGGTTCTTTATCTTGGTCATATCATCTCTACCAAGGGCATTGTGGTGAATCCTGAGAAGGTGTCTGCAATTGTGAATTGGGAACCACCTTAGAACGTGAAGCAACTCCGTAGCTTCCTCGGTCTCGCAAGCTATTGTCGAAGATTCGTTGAAAACTTTTCTAAGATCGCGAAGCCTCTCTCAAATCTTCTCCAGAAGCACGTCAAGTACTTTTGGTCTCCGGAATGTGACATTGCTTTCAACACTTTGAAAGAGAAATTGGTCACTGCTCCAGTTCTGACTCCTCCTGATGAATCCAAACCGTACGAGGTCTTTTGCGATGCCTCTCTCCAAGGTCTTGGCGCAGTGTTGATGCAAGAAAAGAAAGTTGTGGCTTATACCTCTCGCCAGTTGAAGCCCAACGAGAAGAACTACCCCACTCATGGCCTTGAGTTGGCGGCAGTTGTGCATGCTCTTTTGACTTGGAGACATCTCTTATTGGGAAGAAAAATGGACATTTTCACTGACCACAAGAGTCTCAAGTACATCTTCACTCAACCTAATCTCAACCTCAGGCAGACTCGATGGGTCTAAATGATTCAAGAGTATAATCCGAGTATCGAGTATACTCCAGGCAAGGCCAATGTGATTGCTGACGCATTGAGCAGGAAGTCTTATTGCAACAGCCTGATTCTCAAGCCTTATCAACCCGAGCTTTGTGAAGCTTTCCGCAAACTTAATCTGCAAGTTGTTCCTCAAGGTTTGCTCGCCAACCTTCAAGTCTCTCCTACCTTGGAAGACCAGATTCGCCAAGCCCAGCTTCTTGATGCTATGGTGAAGAAGGTGAAGATTGGGATTGCCAAGAGTCAACCCAAGTACAAGTGCTACCGCCTTGATGACAATGATACTCTCTTCTTCGAGGATCGTATTGTTGTACCCAAAGGTGACCTTCGTAAAGTGATCATGAACGAGGCTCACAATTCTCTCCTCTCCATTCACCCTGGGAGCACGAAAATGTATCAGGACCTCAAGCAGGCTTATTGGTGGACTTGAATGAAGCGCGAGATTGCTCAGTTCGTGAATGAATGTGATGTCTGCAGAAGAGTGAAGGCAGAACACCAATGGCCAGCGGGTCTCCTCCAACCTCTTGCCATTCCAGAATGGAAGTTTGACCACATTGAGATGGACTTCGTGACTGGGTTTCCAAAGTCCAAACGTGGCAATGATGCTATATTCGTTGTCATCGACAAACTCACTAAAGTGGCTCACTTTCTGCCTATCAAAGAGTCAATCACTGCAGCTCAATTGGCGGAACTCTATACCTCTCGAATTGTCTCTCTGCACAGTATTCCACAAGTGATCTCTTCAGACCGTGGTAGCATCTTTACCTCCAAGTTTTGGGATTCTTTTCAGAAGGCCATGGGCACCAACATCCGCTTTTGTACAGCTTTCCATCCTCAAACTAGCGGTCAATCGAGCGTGTCAATCATATTCTTGAAGATATGCTCAGGGCTTGTGTGATCTCCTTTGTCATGAAGTGGGAGGATTATCTTCCATATGCTGAATTCTCCTACAACAACAGTTTTCAAGCAAGTTCGGGCAAGGCCCCATTTGAAATTCTGTATGGCAGGAAGTGCCGTACCCCTCTCAACTGGTCCGAAACCGGTGAACGTCAGCTTTTGGGTAATGACTTAATCACAGAGGCAGAGGAAATGTTCAAAGTCATTTGAGATAACCTCAAAGCAGCCCAATCCCGCCAGAAGAGCTACTATGATAGTAAGCACCATGATTTGGCTTTCGAGATCGGAGATCATGTTTACCTCCGCGTCTCTCCAATGAAAGGTACTCGTCACTTCGGTATCAAAGGGAAGCTTGCCCCCAGATACGTGGGACCTTTCAAGATCGTCAGCAAGAGAGACGATCTCACCTATCAACTCGAGCTTCCTTAGAACTTTGCAAATGTGCATGACGTGTTCCATGTCTCTCAGCTTCGAAAGTGCTTTAAGACTCCTGACCGCACCATCAACTTCGAGGACATTGAGCTCCAAGAAGATCTCTCTTATCGTGAGCACCCCATTTCTATTCTTGAAGACACTGAACGCAAGACTCGCAACAAGTCAATCAAATTCCACAAAGTCAAGTGGTCACACCATTCTGACCGTGAAGCTACCTGGGAACGCGAGGATCACCTCCATTCTGAGTACCCGGCGTTCTTTCAGTCCTAGATCTCGGGATGAGATCCTCTCATAGTGGTGGAGTGTTGTAACACCCCGGATTTGATTTACCCAATATGTACTCCAACTCTTGCCGTTTCCGGCGTCAAGTTATTTTATTTTCTCGGGTTCGGGTTTTTGTCTCCGTGTGTTGTTGTCGTTCTCATGCATCTCATATCATGCCATCATGTGCATTGCATTTGCATACGTGTTCATCTCATGCATTCGAGCATTTTCCCCGTTGTCCGTTTTGCATTCCGGTGCTCCGTTCTCCTCCGGTGGTCATTTCTACCTTTTTTTGTGTGGGGGATTAAACATTTCCAGATTGGACCGAGACTTGCCAAGCGGCCTTGGTTTACTACCGCTAGACCGCCTGTCAAGTTTCGTACCATTTGGACTTCGTTTGATGCTCCAACGGTTAACCGAGGGACCGAGAAGGCCTCGTGTGTGTTGCAGCCCAACATCCCTCCAAGTTGGCCCAAAACCCACCAAAACCCTCTCCATCATCTAGAGCATTCGATCACGATCGCGTGGCTGAAAACCGCACCTCATTTGGACTCTCCTAGCTCCTCCTATGCCTATATATAGCCCCCCTCCGAGATCCACGTTTCTTCTTCTCCCCGAAACCCTAAAATCGTCTCCTCCGCGCACTGGACATGTCCGCCGCGCCGGACACCTCGTCCGCCGCCGCCCGCGGCCACTGAGGGGACGCCACGTGGCAAGCTTCGTCCACCGCCGTCGCCGGCCCGTCCCGGCCCAGGGCGGGCCCTCTCCACTTGCGCCACCGGGCCGCGCCCCGCCTCCCGTGCGCCGCCCTCGTCCTCCCCGAGCGTCGCCCGCGTCCGCTCGACCCGGCCGCCGCACCACCGCCCCCGGCGAGCGCCGCCACCAGGGCGCCGTCTCCGGCGAGCCGTCCCCGCCGCCCGACGCGTCGTCGGACCACGCCGGCGCCGCGGCCGACCGCCGCCACCATCGGCTCCGCCTCTCTCCGGCCTCCTCCTCCTCGCGGCAAGTTCCCCGGCGGCCAACTCCGTTTTCCGGCTACTCCGGCGAAGCTCCGACCAACCTCGAACCTCGCGCCGCTACAGTGCCCTCCAGATCCAGATCGGGACCGGTTGACTTTTTGCCCCGGAACCCTAATTTTTTGCATATTTCATCATGTCGTATCTCCGCATCCGTAGCTCCGTTTTGGGCATATAGCATATCAAAAGGTTCGTCTCAGAGAGCACATCATTTCATCTTAGTGCATCATTTTCATTTGAGTTCATATTGCTGCCCAAAATGCTGTTGGAAGATTGCTATTTGAGATAATTGTCAGATCTGCTGCTCCAATTAGATATTTGTCATTTTTGCCATGATTATTGTATGCATGATATGCCACTGAGCTCTACATGAGTTTTGTTATATGTTTTGCCATCTATCCAGAGGTGCAATCCATGTATTTTTGTGATGTGTGTGGTGACTAGCACAAGCTTGCAAAGTGGTTCATTCGTTAATGCTAATTTCAGGGACTTAACATTTCCACGAAGTCCTTGATCTGTTTATCTCAATATGCCATATGTTTTTGTTGTTTCCTAGTGATCCGCACCTCTTCTGAGGATGATCAGTAAGGATGATTTGTTAATCTTGCAGTGCTCTATCCATCCATGTCCTTGTTTGCAATTATGGAGCACCCTAGCTTGAGTCAATCGAGCTCTACTTTTGTCATTTCGTGAATCTGGGTAGATTGTCTACTTGTTAGCAATTTTGCCGAGGATGTTGTAGTTGATCCGTGCATGCTTTGTTATTGTTCTTGCCATGGCTAGCTTATATTTTGTGTATTCTTGATGTTTGTATGCTTAGATTGTCATGACTTGCTCTGTAGTGAGTGCATCGAGCTCGTAAACATGCCTACTTGATATCTGTTTCAGCATGCTCCAGTTTTCACTAAGTCTGAAAACTGATAATGTTTTTGCCATGTTCACATGCTTGCAAATGTATTTTCTGATCCCTTTTGGCTCAAGGTCACTAAGGGACTTTTGTTAAGCTCTTTGAGTAGCTCCATGCCATGCTTTACTTTGACATATTCAGGTCCTGTAGCATATAGTTTTCATGCTCCAAAGTGTGCTATCTGATCTGAAATTCCAGACAGGTGTTAATTTCACCAAGTCTGAGATCTGTTTACCAAATGCATTTTTGCCATGCTTGTTTGAACCTGTTATTGGATGAATTGGCTGTAGCTCAGTGCTAGTATTTAGTTAAGCATCATGAATGGATCCCTGTCATGTATTTTGTTGCCATGTTTGGGTGCGATAGCATGTTCATCTTGTTGCATTTAGATGGCTACTTGCTGTAAATCGCAGAACGTGGTCATATTTGAATTGCTTGCCATTTCCAAACCGTGACTCCGATTTCGGCGTTCTTTATATCGTTTTCAAGCAATATCATCTCATCTTTCCAGTGGCACACTTGGATTTCTAAGTTGAGGCCATGTTCATGCATTCCTTGTCAAATCTTGCATATGCATCACATATTGCATCCCGCATAGCATACCATCTTCGCATCATGTTGTTTGAGTTTGCATGTGGTTGATTGTGTCCTTGTTGCTTGTTTGTCTTATTTGGGTAGAGCCGAGAGACGAGTTCGCTAACGAGGAGCCCGTTGAGTTTGCTTTCGAGGATCCAGTCAACTCTGACAACTTTGCAGGCAAGATGATCATACCCTCGAAATCACTACTATCTTTGCTTTGCTAGATGCTCGCTCTTTTGCTATGCCTATGCTATGATGCCTACCACTTTCTTATCATGCCTCCCAAATTGGCATGTCAAACCTCTAACCCACCATGTCCTAGCAAACTGTTGATTGGCTATGTTACCGCTTTGCTCAGCCTCTCTTATAGCGTTGCTAGTTGCAGGTGAAGATTGGAGCCCGTTCCTTGTTGGAACATTATTTACTTGTTGGGATATCATTATATTATCTTGTTATCTTAATGCATCTATATACTTGGTAAAGGGTGGAAGGCTCGGCCTCTCGCCTAGTGTTTTGTTCCACTCTTGCCGCCCTAGTTTCCGTCATATCGGTGTTATGTTCCCGGATTTTGCGTTCCTTACCATTTGCCTTGATTAAAGCTTTTCCAGCAATGCCCAACCTTGGTTTTACCATTTGCCACCTAGCCTCTTTTTCCCTTGGGTTTCCGGAGCCCGAGGGTCATCTTATTTAACCCCCCTAGGCCAGTGCCCCTCTGAGTGCTGGTCCGACTAAGCTGCCTGCAGGGCCACCTCGGGGCAACTTGAGGGTTGGTTTTACTCGTAGCTAGTCTCATCTGAGTGTGCCCTGAGAACGAGATATGTGCAGCTCCTATCGGGATTTGTCAGCACATTCGGGCGGTGTTGCTGGATTTGTTTTAACTTGTCGAAGTGTCTTGTAGAACCGAGATACCGAGTTTGATCGGAATGTCTCGGGAGGAGGTCTATTCCTTCGTTGACCATGAGAGCTTGTCATGGGCTAAGTTGGGACTCCCCTGCAGGGATTTGAACTTTCGAAAGCCGTGCCCGCGGTTATGGGCAGATGGGAATTTGTTAATGTCCGGTTGTAGATAACTTGAACCTTAACTTAATTAAAATGAATCAACAGTGTGAGTTACCGTGATGGTCTCTTCTCGGCGGAGTCCGGGAAGCGAACACGGTGTTGGAGTAATGCTTGCCGCAGGTTGCTCTCTAGTTTCTCGTTCGCGTTTTGTCTCCTCTTCTCGCTCTCTTTTGCGAATAGGTTAGGCACCATATATGCTAGTCGCTTGCTGCAGCTCCACATATTTACCTTGCCTTACCCATAAGCTTAAATAGTCTTGATCGCGAGGGTGCGAGATTGCTGAGTCCCTGTGGCTCATAGATTACTTCCAAACCAGATGCAGGGCCTGATGATTC
Organism: Triticum aestivum; assembly: GCF_018294505.1. Classification (NCBI taxonomy): domain Eukaryota; kingdom Viridiplantae; phylum Streptophyta; class Magnoliopsida; order Poales; family Poaceae; genus Triticum; species Triticum aestivum. The sequence continues at coordinate 449,323,087 of NC_057803.1, read as the reverse complement.
CGCTCTAGATGACACGCTTGAGCTCAAGTGGGAGTTCGACGAGGACTCATGCTGATACTATGTGTCTTTCCCTGATGATCAGTAGTGGTGCCCAGTTGGGGTGATCGGGACCGTGTCGTATGTTGGGTTTATCTTTTATTTTGGCGCCGTAGTCGGGCCATGAGTGTTTAAATGTTGTAATGGTATTTATGTACTTTGTGTGACGTGGCGAGTGTAAGCCAACTATGTATCTCCCCTTTTATTACATATTTTACATGGGATGTTGTGAAGATTGCCTAACTTGCGACATTGCTTTCAATGCGGTTATGCCTCTAAGTCGTGCCTCGACACGTGGGAGATATAGCCGCATCGAGGGCGTTACATACCTGTGGGTTGCTAGTATTGTTGATTACTCCTTGTAGTTGATGCTAGTTGGTTTACTTGGTGTAAGATCATATGTTGAGATCCATTATGCATATTAATACCCCTCTGATTATGAACATGAATATGCTTTGTGAGTAGTTATGTTTGTTCCTGGGGACATGGGAGAAGTCTTGCTATAAGTAGTCATGTGAATTTGGTATTCGTTCGATATTTTGATGAGATGTATGTTGTCATCCCTCTAGTGGTGTCATGTGAACGTCGACTACATGACACTTCACCATTGTTTGGGCCTAGAGGAAGGCATTGGGAAGTAATAAGTAGATGATGGGTTGCTAGAGTGACAGAAGCTTAAACCCTAGTTTATGCGTTGCTTCGTAAGGGGCTCATTTGGATCCATATGTTTCATGCTATGGTTAGGTTTACCTTAATACTTCTGTTGTAGTTGTGGATGCTTGCAATAGGGGTTAATCATAAGTGGGATGCTTGTCCAAGTAAGGACAGTACCCAAGCACTGGTACACCCACATATCAAATTATCAAAGTACCGAATGTGAATCATATGAACGTGATGAAAACTAGCTTGACGACAATTCCCATGTGTCCTCGGGAGATCTTTCCTTTATATAAGAGTTTGTCTAGGTGAGGGAGTCCTGGATTAGGGGGTCTCCAGATAGCCGGACTATATCCTTTGGTCGGACTGTTGGACTATGAAGATACACGATTGAAGACTTCGTCCCGTGTCCGGATGGGACTTTCCTTGGTGTGGAAGGCAAGCTTGGCAATATGGATATGTAGATCTCCTCCCATTATAACCGACCTTGTGTAACCCTAACCCTCACCGGTGTCTATATAAACCAGAGGGTTTTAGTCCGTAGGACTAAACAACCACAACATACAATCATACCATAGGCTAGCTTCTACGGTTTAGCCTCTCCGATCTCGTGGTAGATCTACTCTTGTACTACCCATATCATCAATATTAATCAAGCAGGACGTAGGGTTTTACCTCCATCAAGAGGGCCCGAACCTTGATAAAACATTGTGTCCCCTGCCTCCTGTTACCATCCGGCCTAGACGCACAGTTCGGGACCCCATACCCGAGATCCGCCGGTTTTGACACCGACATTGGTGCTTTCATTGAGAGTTCCTTTGTGTCTTCACCTTTAGGCCCGATGGCTCCTCCGATCATCAACAACGATGCGGTCCAGGGTGAGACCTTTCTCCCCGGACAGATCTTCATGTTCGGCGGCTTTGCACTGCGGGCTAATTTGCTTGGCCATCTGGAGCAGATTGAAAGCTACGCCCCTGGCCATCAGGTCAGTTTTGGAAGTTTGAACTACACGGCCGACATCCGTGGAGACTTGATCTTCGATGGATTCGACCCACAGCCGGGTGCGCCGCACTGTCACGATGGGTATGACCTAGCTCTGTCGCCGAACAGTACCCTAGAGGCCGCGCCCGCATCAGATCCGACCCTTAGCTCGGAGCCAACTGTGCCAATTAAGGACGGGTGGCTAGACACCGCCTCAGGGGCTGTAGTCTCAACGGTGATCGAGCCGAACACTAGCCTCATCATCTGCGAAGCTCGTGACTCCAAGGTGCCAGACTCTTTTCCGGACTCCGAACCTTCCGCGCCCCTGCCAATCGAATCCAATTGGGTACCGATCATGGAATTCATCGCCACAGATATCTTTCAGCACTCGCCCTTCGGCGACATTCTGAATTCACTAAGGTCTCTCTCTTTGTCAGGAGAGCCCTGGCCGGACTATGGCCAACAGGATTGGGATGTGGACGACGAAGAAATTCGATGCCCACCCACCAACCACTTCGTAGCCACTGTCGATGATTTAACCGACATGCTCGACTTCGACTCCGAAGACATCGACGGTATGGACGACGATGTAGGAGACGAACATGAACCAACGCCTATAGGGCACTGGAAAGCCACCTCGTCATATGACATATACATGGTGGATACACCCAAAGAAGGCAATGGCGACGAGATAGCAGAGGATGACCCCTCCAAGAAGCAACCCAAGCACCGACGTCAGCGGCGCCGCTCTAAGTCCTGCCAAAGCAAAAGTGGTGATACCGGCACAGGAGATAATAATACTCTGGATAGTGCCGAAGACAACAACAATCCCCTCCAGCAAGATTTAGAACAGGAGAATGGAGGAGCCAGCCCTCCTGAGAGAGCGGCAGATGGAGAAGAGGAGGATGATAATGACATGCCCCCTCCAAAGACGAGGCAAGCCTCGGCGACGACAAATTCACTGTACCAGAGGATCCCGTCGAACAAGAGCGCTTCAAACGCCGGCTTATAGCCACGGCAAATAGCCTTAAGAAAAAGCAGCAACAGCTTCATGCTGATCAGGATCTGCTAGCTGACAGATGGACTGAAGTCCTCGCAGCCGAGGAATATAAACTCGAGCGCCCCTCCAAGAGTTACCCAAAGTACAGGTCGCTACCTCAACTGGAGGAAGAAGTGTATGATACGGCTGATCGGCCACCTCGTGGCCGCGATAGAGAGGCATTCCAGCCAAAAACTCAGCCTCCATCCCGATGCCATTCAAATAAAAAGGCATGGGGAGATACGCCAGACCTGTGAGACATATTGGAGGACAAAGCAAAGCATGCAGGATCGATCTACGGATCACGAGGGCGCACCACTCCGCGAAACGATAAACGTCACGCCAGATACAGTAAAAGCAAATCCGGCCAGGCCGAACACAGCGGGCAAGACCCATTCGAGCTGCGTCACGATATAGCCCAATACAGAGGCGCCGCACACCCTTTATGCTTCACAAACGAAGTAATGGATCATCAAATCCTAGAAGGTTTCAAACCCATAAATATTGAATCATACGACGGCATAACAGATCCCACAGCATGGATCGAGGATTTCCTCCTCCACATCCACATGGCCCGCGGTGACGACTTACATGCCATCAAATACCTCCCACTAAAGCTCAAGGGACCAGCACGGCATTGGCTTAACAGCCTGCCAGCCGAGTCCATTAGCTGTTGGGAAGATCTGGAAGCCGCATTCCTCGACAACTTTCAGGGCACTTATGTGCGGCCACCAGATGCCGATGACTTGAGCCACATAATTCAGCAGCCAGAAGAATCGGCCAGGCAATTCTGGACTCGGTTCCTAACAAACAAAAATCAAATCGTCAACTGTCCGGATGTAGAGGCCCTAGCGGCTTTCAAACACAACATCCGCGACGAATGGCTAGCCCGGCACCTTGGTCAGGAAAAGCCGAAATCTATGGCAGCCCTCACGACACTCATGACCCGCTTTTGCACGGGAGAAGATAGCTAGCTGGCTCGTAGTAATAACATATCAAAGAACAATGGTACTTTGGATACCAAGGACGGCAATAGCAGGTCACGTCGCAACAAACATAAGCGCTGCATTAACATCAATAATAACGAGGATACGACAGCCAATGCCGGATTCAAAGGCTTTAAACCCGGTCAGCGGAAAAAGCCATTCAAACAAAGTACGCCGGGTCCGTCCAGCTTGGACCGTATACTCGATCGCTTGTGTCAAATACACGGCACCCCAGACAAGCCAGCCAATCACACCAACAGGGATTGTTGGGTGTTCCAGCAGGCCAGCAAGTTAATTTCTGAAAACAAGGACAAGGGGCCGCATAGCGATGACGCGGGGCAATCCCGGCAGCCACACACCGGAGGACAGAAAAGGTTTCCCCCACAAGTGCGGACGGTGAACATGATATACGCACCCACATCCCCAAGAGGGAGCGGAAGCGTGCGCTCAGGGACGTATATGCGTTGGAGCCAGTCGCCCCAAAGTTCAACCCTTGGTCCTCCTGTCCGATCTCCTTCGATCGCAGGGACCACCCAACTAGTATCCGTCATGGCGGATTCGCTGCACTGGTCCTAGACCCAATCATTGACGGATTTCACCTCACTCGAGTCCTTATGGATGGCGGCAGCAGCCTGAACCTGCTTTATCAGGACACAGTGCGCAAAATGGGTATAGACCCCTCAAGGATCAAACCCACAAAAACGACCTTTAAAGGCCTCATTCCAGGTGTAGAGGCCCATTGCACAGGCTCAATTACACTGGAAGTGGTCTTCGGATCCCCGGATAACTTCCGAAGCGAAGAGTTAATCTTCGATATAGTCCCGTTCCGTAGTGGTTATCATGCGCTGCTCGGGCGAACCGCATTTGCTAGATTCAATGCGGTACCGCATTATGCATACCTCAAGCTCAAGATGCCAGGACCTCGCGGAGTTATTACAGTCGATGGAAACACAGAGCGCTCTCTCCGAACAGAGGAGCACACCGCGGCCCTCGCAGCAGAAGCGCAAAGCAGCCTCTCAAGGAAATCAACTAGTTCGGCGCTTCAAAGCCTGGACACCTTCAAGCGCGCTCGGAGCAATCGGCAAATAGACCGCCTGGCGCGATCTGAGCTCGCGTAGCAATACGGCGCACACCCCAATCCCAGCCCAACGGCGAAACTCATGCCACACGTACATAATTACGCATTAAAAATACCATGGGCACAGGTGGAGAGGGGGCACAACTGCGGCACGCCCCAAGACGCGGCTTAAACCGCACTAGGGGCTTCCCGTTTGGTTATTTTTCTCTTTTTTCAGGACCTTAATCTCTGGAAACACTGTCCAGAAGCACTATTGCCGAACACATGATGCAGCAACCAAGGAGGCAGACAACTACATCATACCACGGAATTCCCTGGTGGATTATAGTAACGAGCGAAATATTCGATTTAATATCATTCCTCAGCTTGCCCTTGTAAGGGACATAGTCCTACTCTTTGCTTATCGCACTATCTGTATCACTCTACTTTAACGCAATTTTTTGAATAAACAATGCATGACATTACGACTATTATTGCATTCTTGTTATATATATACATATATATATATATATATATATATATATATGTGTGTGTGTGTGTGTGTGTGTGTGTGTGTGTGTGTGTGTGTGTGTGTGTGTGTGTTCATTAATGATGCCTTGCATCCGTACACTTTGGTACGGCCAATACACCAGGGGCTTACGTACCCCACAATACGTTGTGAAAAAGTCCGAACACTTTCACAAGTGCGGCACCCCGAACTTATATCATTATATGCATCAGCTCCGAATCATGTCTTTGGTCAAATGTTGGGTTTGCCCGGGTCCTATGTTTTGTTACCTTACATTCCGCTCTATCGGCTAAGGTAGCGCTTGTAGAACTACTACGATTGTGCCCTGGTTCTGCTGGGTTCAGCACCTCAGTAGAGAAAGCTAAAACTGACTGTCATGAAAAGGCGAGAGACTGGTCGCTGTTCGGCGAGGTTTTCGAGTCCCTAAAGACTTATGCTACTCAGAGCGAGGGGCCGGCCCTGTCCGGCTTAAAGGCGTGTATCACGCCCCGAATTCGGCCTTCCGAATACTAGGGGCTTCGCTGAAATTTAAAATTATAGAATTCTATGGCTAAGTGAGAGTGATAAAGCATTATTAGTCCAATTGCCTTGTTCGCTGTGCTGAGCACCTCCCTCGAAGGAACCAAACATGGGAACAAGAGTGCTCAGGTTTATCCCGAACACCCCAGCACTCGTGGCATGGGGGAAGAAGCCGAGGACTAGCCATCTCTCAGATTGGATAAACAGCCAAATAGAAGGCAATATTTTAAATTCAAACAAGTGTTGCATAGCGCATATGAAACAAGTTTTCATAAATACAGGATAAAACGAGCAAGTCTCACTCAAATATTACATCTTTTGAACACTCGTCCGCTATGAGACGGGCACCCGGCAGAACACCCTCGTAGTACATCTCGGGGTGGCGGTGCTCCTTGCCCTCCGGCGGCCCCTCCTTGATCAGCTTGACGGCGTCTAGCTTGACCCACTTCAATTTCACACGGGCGAAAGCCCGACGTGCACCTTCAATGCAGACAGATCGCTTGACGACCTCCAGCCGTGGGCAAGCATCCACAAGCCGCCTCACCAGGGCGAAGAAGCTGTTCGGAAGGGCGTCGCCAGGCCATAGCCGGACTATAAAGCCCTTCATGTAGCTCGACCATCTGCTTCAGCTGGTCGCTCATTGGCACCGGGTGCTCGGCCTCAGTATACTGAGACCAGAACAGCTTCTCCGTTGAGCTTCCATCCTCGGCCTGGTAAAATTGTGCGGCATCGGACACGCTGCGGGGCAAATCTGTGAATGCTCTTGGAGAGCTCTGGATTCGGGTAAGTAATTGGTAATTTACTTTTACATGCTTGCTTTGCATATAGAAAGCCTTACCCGCTGCTATCTTCTTCATTGCGTCGATCTCCTGGAGGGCCTTTTGGGCTTCGGCCTTGGCACTTTTTGTGCTCTCAAGGGCCGCGGCAAGCTCAGACTCCCGCGTCTTTGAGTCAAGCTCCAACGCCTCGTGCTTCGCCACGAGAGCCTGGAGCTCTTGTTGCACCTCGCCCAACCGAGCCTCGTGCTTCTCTCGCTTGGTGCGCTCCTTGGCTGCTTTATCTTCGGCCTCGGACAGAGCTTGCTTTAGGGTCGCCACTTCGGTCGCGGCCCCTGGCAAATTCATGATAATCCTGTCATTTTCCAATCGCATTCTTTTTATACATATCCATAGACAGGGTATTACTTACCCTTGTTCTCCTCGAGCTTCCTCTTGGCAAGGAAAAGCGCTTTCTTGGACCCCTCGAGGTCCTACTTCAGTATGGCAACCTCCGCAGTCAGTGCGGCGGACGCCAGCATTGAGGCCTGCATACGCATATTGACATACTTATATTAGACTCCTGTGATATTATTTGATCCTCTGTTCGGCTTTTCTTTGTGAACACCGAACAAAGCATCAGGGGCTACCGTCTATGCGGTAATATTTTCCCTATATTTTAAAAACACCTACCTCAAATCCTGTTAGAAGGCTGGCACAGGCTTCAGTCAATCCGCTCTTGGCGGACTGAACCTTCTAGACCACCGCACTCATAATAGTACGGTGCTCCTCGTCGATGGAAGCGCTGGGAAGCACTTCTAGCAGATTGTCCGGCGCCTCTAGATGGACAGAGGTCACCGGCGCAGGCGTCTTGCCCCTCTTGGAAGGAGGCCGCCTGCCCGAGCCCGGAACCACTAGAGGTTCTGGCACGGTGTTCGGGCGAGGGCCGAACTCGGAGCTCTCAGGGGCCCCGTCCCCTCGGCTCCCGGAGTCTGGAAGGCCGCCTTGAGGCGCCTCCGGGACTGTCTCCCCTCGACCTGGTGCCTCTTGAGACAGCACCTCGGTGTTGTCAGCAGGATGAGGGGAGGTGGCGGTCGGGACAAGATCGCTACCCATGTCCGACGAGCCCAGGGAGCCGTCCGATGATACATCGATACTGGCTCATGGCGGCCTGCATAATTATGTTCGGCGTTAGGGAAAGCAGTGGAATGCTATGAGTTACTCTGGTATCCGAATACTTACGATCTCCCCAGGGGCTTGGCCCTAGGCAACCACTCGTCTTCGCCTTCGTCGGCGGCGGTGGAATTGTCCGGAAGGAGAGTCCTTCCCTTCCTAGACCCTTCGCCCCCCAGTTGGGGCGGCCTTCCTTTTCTTGTCTCCCCTAGCTGGAGGGGGAGCATCTTCTTCTTCTTCCTCGTCTTCGGGGAAGGAGTGCGCTGCAGAGTCATCGGATGGAGAGTCTGATGACGCCTGGCGCCGGGAACTCTTTCGGGTTCCCTTGGCCTTCTTGGTCTTCTCCGGCACCGTATAAGGAGCCGGAGTCAGCATCTTCGCCAGAAGAGCGTCCGCTGGGCCTTCGGGCAAAGGAGCCGAACAGTCGATCTGTCCGGCTATCTCCTGCCAGTCCTTCAAAAGTACGGGAGTTTAGATCCTGCATGGAGTCAATCTATAAAAGATAAGTATCCTGTAAAAGGTAAAGCAGCTTACCGCACTGGCTTGGCGCTTCGCGCTGAATCCGCGATCCTCAGTAATGGGAGGAGGGACCTTGGCGCTTTTGAACAACACCCTCCAGGCATCTTCGTGAGTTGTGTCGAAGAGCCTGTTCAGAGTTTGGTGCTACGCGGGGTCGAACTCCCACAAGTTGAAGTCCCGTTGTTGGCACGGGAGGATCCGGCGGTGGAGCATGGCCTGGAATAGGTTGACAAGTTTGAGCTTCTTGTTCACCATGTTTTGAATACATGTTTGGAGTCTGGTTAGCTCTCCCGAACTACCCAGGACAGGCCCTTCTCTTTCCAGGAGGTGAGCCACATGGGGATGCCAGATCGGAACTCGGGGGCCGCTGCCCATGCAGGGTAACGCGGCTCGGTGATGTAGAACCACCCCGATTGCCACCCCTTTATGGTTTCCACAAAGGAGCCCTTGAGCCATGTAACGTTGGTCATTTTGCCCACCATGGCACCTCCGCACTCCGCCTGGCGACTGCCCACAACCTTCGGCTTGACATTGAAGGTCTTTAGCCATAAACCGAAGTGGGGCTTGATGCGGAGGAAGGCCTCGCACACGATGATAAACTTCGAGATGTTGAGGATGAAGTTCGGGGCCAGATCGTGAAAATCCAGGCCGTAATAGAACATGAGCCCCCAGACGAATGGGTGGAGAGGGAATCCCAGTCCGCGGAGGAAATGGGTGAGGAACACTACCCTCTCATGGGGCCTAGGGGTGGGGATGAGTTGTCCCTCATCTAGGAGCCGGTGCGTGATGTCGTCGGGCAGGTATCCGGCTCTCCTCAGCTTCTTGATGTCTCCCTCCGTGACGGAGGAGACCATCCATCTGCCTCCCACTCCGGACATGGTTGGAGAAGGTTGAGGTGGGAAGTGCGGACTTGGGCGCTGGAGCTCGAGTGTGCGAAAACGGATGAGCAAAGGAGGAAGAAGGCATGGATGAAAAGGTGAATCCTTATCCCTTTATATGGGCGGATGAAACTAAGCGTCCCCACTAGCTTGGTAAAACTCGCTCGTCCCCCAAGCACTGTAATCGATGGCGCGGTTAGGTTACCCACGCCCGTATTGATGAGAATCCTGTAATAAGGGGACATGATCTTTGCCTTGACAAGACGTGTCAAAAACTGCCTCGTGTTATGTGCGGGGCTAGTTAAAGGAAATGGTTCGAATAATCACCGGGCCATGACATAACGTCATGCTGTCAAAACAAGTCAGAAAATTAGATTTGCGAAAATATTATTCTCTCTGCGGTGGTTTGTGGAACTTATTTTGCAGGGTCGGACACTATCCTTGTATTCAAATTCTTCCGTGGTGTATTCGGAGGAGGAACCCGCCTTGCAATGCCGAAGACAATACTGCGTGCCGGACTCACCATCATTGAAGCCTGGTTCAGGGGCTACTGAGGGAGTCCTCGATTAGGGGGTCTCTGGACAGCCGAACTATATCCTTTGGCCGGACTGTTGGACTATGAAGATACACAATTGAAGACTTCGTCCCATGTTCGGATGGGACTTTCCTTGGCGTGGAAGGCAAGCTTGGCAATATGGATATGTAGATCTCCTCCCATTGTAACCGACCTTGTGTAACCCTAACCCTCACCGGTGTCTATATAAACCAGAGGGTTTTAGTCCGTAGGACTAAACAACCACAACATACAATCATACCATAGGCTAGCTTCTACGGTTTAGCCTCTCCGATCTCGTGGTAGATCTACTCTTGTACTACCCATATCATCAATATTAATCAAGCAAGACGTAGGGTTTTACCTCCATCAAGAGGGCCCGAACCTGCGTAAAACATTGTGTCCCCTGCCTCCTGTTGCCATCCGGCCTAGACGCACAGTTCGGGACCCCATACCCGAGATCCGCCGGTTTTGACACCGACACCAGGCTTGTCCTTTGCTACAAAAAGGATTGGGCCACCTTGCTGGATCTTATTTACTTTCATTACTTGTTACTCATTACAAATTACCTTATCACAAAACTATCTGTTACCGATAATTTCAGTGCTTGCACAGAATACCTTACTGGAAACCGCTTATCATTTCCTTCTGTTCCTCGTTGGGTTCGACACTCTTACTTATCGAATGGACTACGATAGATCCCCTGTACTTGTGGGTCATCAAGACTCTTTTTTGGGCGCCGTTGCCGGGGAGTGGAGCGCCTTTGGTAGGTGGAATTTGGGTAAGGAAAATTTATATAGTGTGCTGAAATTTACTGTCACTTGTTACTATGGAAAGTAATCCTCTGAGGGGCTTGTTCGGGGTATCTTCACCCCGACCAGTAGAGCAAAGAGTTTCTCCTCAACCTACTAAACCTACTGAAAATAAAAATGTTTGCTATGAAATTCCTTCGGGTATGATAGAAAAACTGCTAGCTAATCCCTTTTAGGAGATGGAACAAAACATCCTGATGAGCATCTAATATATGTGGATGAAGTTTGTGGATTATTTAAGCTTGCAGGTGTACCCGGAGATGTTGTTAAGAAGAAGGTCTTCCCTTTATCTTTGAAGGGAGATGCATCGACATGGTATAGTCTATGTGATGATATGGGGTCTTGGAATTACAAACGATTGAAATTGAATTTCATCAGAAGTTTTATCCTATGCATCTTGTTCATCGTGATCGCAACTATATATATATAATTTTTGGCCTCGCGAAGGAGAAAGCATCGCTCAACTTGGGGGAGGCTTAAATCAATGTTATATTCATGCCCCAATCATGAGCTCTCAAGAGAAATGATTATTCAAAATTTGTATGCTCGGCTTTCTGATAGCAATCGCACCATGCTTGATACTTCTTGTGCTGGCTCTTTTATGATGAAGACTATTGAATTCAAATGGGATTTATTGGAAAGAATTAAACGCAACTCTGAAGATTGGGACCTCGACAAAGGTAAGGAGTCAGGTATGACACCTAGGTCTGATTGTGTTAAATCTTTTATGGATACCGATGTTTTCCGTAAGTTTAGCACTAAATATGGACTTGACTCTAAGATAGTAGCTTCTTTCTGTGAATCTTTTGCTACTTATGTCGATCTCCCCAAGTAGAAGTGGTTTAAATATCATCCTCCCATAGAAGTAAAAGTAGCTGCACCTATTAAAGTTGAAGAAAAGATTGTCACTTATAATAATCCTGTTGTTCCTACTTTTTATGTTGAGAAACCACCTTTCCCTGTTAGGATAAAGGATCATGCTAAAGCTTCAACTCTGGTTCATAAAAGCAATATTAAAACTTATACACCTCCTGAGCAAGTTAAAGTTGAACCAAATATTGCTATTGTTAAAGATCTCTTGTCTGATAATATTGATATTAAAACTTATTTCTGTGATGAAACCGCTAGAATTGCTAAACCGTGTTCTAAAGATAAACCTAGACCTGTGGTAGGCATGCCTGTTATTTCTGTTAAAATAGGAGATCATTGTTATCATGGCTTATGTGATATGGGTGCCAGTGCTAGTGCAATACCTATTAGCCTTTATAGAGAAATTATGCATGATATTGCACCTGTTGAGTTAGAAGATATTGATGTCACAATTAAACTTGCCAATAGAGATACTGTTTCACCAATGGGATTGTTAGAGATGTTGAAGTCTTGTGTGGGAAAATTAAATACCTGCTGATTTTCTTGTTCTTGGTTCCCCACAAGATAGCTTTTGTCCCATTATATTTGGTAGACCCTTCTGATTACTGTTAATGCTAAGATAGATTGCAATAAGGGATATTGTTTCTGTGGTTTAGGGACATGTCTCATGAGTTTAGTTTTGCTAAATTCCGTAGACACCCCATGAAAAGAATTGCCTAGTAAGGATGAAATTATTGGTCTTGCTTCTATTGCCGTGCCTCCTAGTGATCCTTTAGAACAATATTTGCTAGACCATGAAGATGATATGTTTATGAATGAAAGAAGGGAAATAGATGAAGTATTCTTTAAACAGGGACCTATTTTGAAGCACAACTTGCCTGTTGGAATTCTAGGGGATCCTCCTCCACCCAAGGGTGATCTCGTGTTTGAGCTTAAACCTTTACCTGATACTCTTAAATATGTTTATCTTGATGAGAAGGAAATATATCATGTTATTATTAGTGCTAACCTTTCAGAGCATGAAGAAAAGAAATTATTGAAAAATCTGAAGAAGCACTGAGGGAGTCTTGGATTAGGGGGTCTCCGGACAGCCGGACTATCTCCATTGGCCGGACTGTTAGACTATGAAGATACAAGATTGAATACATCCTCTCGTGTCCGGATGGGACTCTAGTTGGTGTGGAAGGCAAGCTAGGCAATTCGGATATGGATATCTCCTCCTTTGTAACCAACCTTGTGTAACCCTAACCCTCTCCGATGTCTATATAAACCGAAGGGTTTTAGTCCGTAGGACAACAATCACAACATACAATCATACCATAGGCTAGCTTCTAGGGTTTAGCCTCTCTGATCTCGTGGTAGATATACTCTTGTACTACCCATATCATCAATATTAATCAAGCAGGACGTAGGGTTTTACCTCCATCAAGAGGGCCCGAACCTGGGTAAAACATCGTGTCCCCTGCCTCCTGTTACCATCCAGCCTAGACACACAGTTCGGGACCCCCTACCCGAGATCCGCCGGTTTTGACACCGACATTGGTGCTTTCATTGAGAGGTCCTCTGTGTCGTCGTTGTTAGGCTTGATGGCTCTTACTATCATCGATAACGATGCGGTCCAGGGTGAGACTTTTCTCCCCGGACAGATCTTCGTATTCGGCGGCTTTGCACTGCGGGCTAATTCGCTTGACCTTCTGGAGCAGATTGAAAGCTACGCCCCTGGCCGTCAGGTCAGATTTGGAAGTTTGAACTACACGGCCGACATCCGCGGAGACTTGATCTTCGACGGATTCGAGCCACAGCAGGGCGTGCCGCACTATCACGATGGGTATGACCTAGCTCTGCCGCCGAACAGTACCCCAGAGGCTGCGCCCGCATCAGCTCTGACCCTTAGCTCGGAGCCAACTGCGCCAATCGAGGACGGGTGGTTAGACACCGCCTCAGGGGCTGCAGTCTCAATGGCGATCGAGTCGAACACCTGCCTAACCCTCTGCGCAGCCCATGACTCCAAGGTGTCGGACTCTTTTCCGGACTCCGAACCATCCGTGCCCCCGCCAATCGAATCCGATTGGGCGCCGATCATGGAATTCACCGCCGCGGGTATCTTTCAGCACTTGCCCTTCGGCAACATTCTGAGTTCACTAAGGTCTCTCTCTTTGTCAGGAGAGCCCTGGCCGGACTATGGCCAGCATGATTGGGATGCGGACGATGAAGAAATTCGACGCCCACCTACCACCCACTTTGTAGCCACTGTCGATGATTTAACCGACATGCTCGACTTCGACTCCGAAGACATCGACGGTATGGACGACGATGTAGGAGACGAACATGAACCAGCGCCTATAGGGCACTGGAAAGCCACCTCGTCATATGACATATACATGGTGGATACACCCAACGAAGGCAATGGCGACGAGATAGCGGAGGATGACCCCTCCAAGAAGCAACCCAAGCGCCGACGTCAGTGGCGCCGCTCTAAGTCCCGCCAAAGCAAAAGTGGTGATACCGGCACAGGAGATAATAACACTCCGGATAGTGCCGAAGACAACAACAATCCCCTCCAGCAAGATTTAGAGCAGGAGGATGAAGGAGCCAGCTCTCCTGAGAGAGTGGCAGACGGAGAAGAGGAGGATGACAATTACATCCCCCCTCCGAAGACGAGGCAAGCCTCGGCGACGATGAATTCGCCGTCCAGAGGATCCCGTCGAACAAGAGCGCTTCAAGCGCCGGCTTATGGCCACGGCAAATAGCCTGAAGAAAAAGCAGCAGCAGCTTCAAGCTGATCAAGATCTGCTAGCTGACAGATGGACTGAAGTCCTCGCGGCCGAGGAATATAAACTCGAGCGCCCCTCCAAGAATTACCCAAAGTGCAGGTTACTACCCCGACTGGAGGAAGAAGCGTATGATACGGCTGATCGGCCACCTCGTGGCCGCGATAGAGAGGCATTCCAGCCAAAAGCTCAGCCTCCACCCCGACGCCATTCAAATAAAAAGGCATGGGGAGATACGCCAGACCTGCGAGACATATTGGAGGACAAAGCAAAGCATGCAAGATCGATCTACGGATCACGACGGCGCACCACTCTGCGAGACGATAAACGTCACGCCGGATACAGTAAAAGCAAATCCGGCCGGGCCGAACACAGCGGGCAAGACCCATTCGAGCTGCGTCGCGATATAGCCCAATACAGAGGCGCCGCACACCCCTTATGCTTCACAGACGAAGTAATGGAACATCAATTCCCAGAAGGTTTCAAACCTGTAAATATTGAATCATACGACGGCACAACAGATCCCGCAGTATGGATTGAGGATTTCCTCCTCCACATCCACATGGCCCGCAGTGATGACTTACACGCCATCAAATACCTCCCACTAAAGCTCAAAGGACCAGCGCGGCATTGGCTTAACAGCTTGCCAGCGGACTCCATTAGCTGTTGGGAAGATCTGGAAGCCGCATTCCTCGACAACTTTCAGGGCACTTATGTGCGACCACCAGACGCCGATGACTTGAGCCACATAATTCAGCAGCCAGAAGAGTCGGCCAGGCAATTCTGGACTCGGTTCCTTACAAAGAAAAATCAAATCATCGACTGTCCGGATGCGGAGGCCTTAGCGGCTTTCAAACACAACATCCGAGACGAGTGGCTAGCCCGGCACCTTGGTCAGGAAAAGCCGAAATCTATGGCAGCTCTCACGACGCTCATGACCCGCTTTTGTGCGGGAGAAGACAGCTGGCTGGCTCGCAGTAATAACATATCAAAGAACCATGGTACCTCAGATACCAAGGACGGCAATAGCAGGTCACGTCGCAACAAACATAAGCGCCGCATTAACAGCGAAAATACTGAGGATACGACAGTCAATGCCGGATTCAAAGGCTCTAAACCCGGTCAGCGGAAAAAGCCATTCAAACAAAGTACGCCGGGTCCGTCCAGCTTGGACCGTATACTCGATCGCTCGTGTCAAATACACGGCACCCCAGACAAGCCAGCCAATCACACCAACAGGGATTGTTGGGTGTTCAAGCAGGCCGGCAAGTTAATTGCCGAAAACAAGGACAAGGGGCCGCATAGCGATGACGAGGAGGAGCCCCGGCAGCCGCACACCGGAGGGCAGAAGAGGTTTCCCCCGCAAGTGCGGACGGTGAACATGATATACGCGACCCACATCCCCAAGAGGGAGCGGAAGCGTGCGCTCAGGGACGTATATGCGTTGGAGCCAGTCGCCCCAAAGTTCAACCCTTGGTCCTCCTGTCCGATCACCTTCAATCGCAGGGACCACCCCACTAGTATCCGTCATGGCGGATTCGCCGCACTGGTCCTAGACCCAATCATTGACGGATTTCACCTCACTCGAGTCCTTATGGATGGCGGCAGCAGCCTGAACCTGCTTTATCAGGACACAGTGCACAAAATGGGTATAGACCCCTCAAGGATCAAACCTACAAAAACAACCTTTAAGGGCATCATTCCAGGTGTAGAGGCCCATTGTACAGGCTCAGTTACACTGGAAGTGGTCTTCGGATCCCCGGATAATTTCCGAAGTGAAGAGTTAATCTTCGATATAGTCTCGTTCCGTAGTGGTTATCACGCGCTGCTCGGGCGAACCGCATTCGCTAGATTCAATGCGGTACCGCATTATGCATACCTCAAGCTCAAGATGCTAGGACCTCGCGGAGTTATTACAGTCAATGGAAACACAGAGCGCTCTCTCCAAACAGAGGAGCACACCACGGCCCTCGCAGCAGAAGCGCAAAGCAGCCTCTCAAGGCAATCAACCAGTTCGGCGCTTCAAAGCCTGGACACCTTCAAGCGCACTCAGGGCAATCAGCAAATAGACTACCTGGCGCGATCTGAGCTCGCGTAGCAATACGGCGGCCACCGCAATCCCAGCTCAACGGCGAAATTCATGCCGCGTGTACATAATTACGCATTAAAAATACCATGGGCACAGGTGGGGAGGGGGCACAACTGCGGCACGCCCCAAAACGCGGCCTAAAACCGCACTAGGGGCTTCCCGTTTGTTTGTTTTTTCTTTTTTTTCAGGACCTTAATCTCTGGAAACACGGTCCGACAGCACTATTGCCGAACACATGATGCAGCAACCAAGGAGGCAGACAACTACGTCATACCACAGAATTCCCAGGTTGATTACAGTAACAAGCGAAATATTCGATTTCATATCATTCCTCAGCTTGCCCTTGGAAGGGACATAGTCCTACTCTTTGCTTATCGCACTATCTGTGTCATTCTGCTTTAACGCACCTTTTTGAATAAACAATGCATAACATCACGATTATTATTGCATTCTTATTATATATATATGTGTGTTCATTAACGACGCCTTGCAACCGTACACTTTGGTACGGCCAATACACCAGGGGCTTACATACCCCACAATATGGTGTGAAAAGTCCAACACTTTCACAACTGCGGCACCCCAAACTTATAGCATTATATGCATCAGCTCTGAATCATGTCTTTGGTCAAATGTTGGGTTTGCCCGGCTCCTATGTTTTGGTACCTTACGTTCCGCTCTATCGGCTAAGGTAGCGCTAGGAGAACTACTGCGATTGTGCCCCGGTTCTGTCGGGCTTAGCACCTCAGTAGAGAAAGCTAAAACTGACTGTCATGATAAGGCGAGAGACTGGTCGCTGTTCGGCGAGGTTTTTCGAGTCCCTAAAGACTTATGCCGCTTAGGGCGAGGGGCCGGCCCTGTCCGGCTTACAGGCGTGTATCGCGCCCCGAATTCGGCCTTCCGAATACCAGGGGCTTCGCCGAAATTTAAAATTATAGAATTCTATGGCTAAGTGAGAGTGATAAAGCATTATTAGTCTGGTTGCCTTGTTCGTTGTGCTGAGCACCTCCCTCGAAGGACCCAAATATGGGAACAAGAGTGCTCAGGTTTATCCCGAACACCCCAGCACTCGTGGCATGGGGGCAGAAGCCGAGGACTAGCCATCTCTCAGATTGGATAAACGGCCAAACAGAAGGTAATATTTTAAATTCACACAAGCGTTGCATAGCGCATATGAAACAAGTTTTCATCATACAGGATCACACGAGCAAGTTTACTCAAATATTACATCCTTTGAACATTCGTCCGCTACAAGACGGGCACCCTTCAGGACACCCTCATAATAAATTTCGGGGGTGCGATGCTCCTTGCCCTGCGGCGGCCCTTCCTTGATCAGCTTCACAGCGTCTAGCTTGGCCCACTGCACCTTCACACGGGCGAAAGCCCGGCGTGCACCTTCGATGCAGATGGACCGCTTGATGACCTCCAGCCGTGGGCAGGCATCCACAAGCCGCCTCACCAGGCCGAAGTAGCTATTCGGAAGGACGTCGCCAGGCCACAGCCGGACTATAAGGCCCTTCATGGCCTGTTCGGCCGCCTTGTGCAGCTCGACCAGCTGCTTTAGCTGGTCGCTCAGAGGCATTGGGTGTCCAGTCCCAGTATACTGAGACCAGAACAGCTTCTCTGTTGAGCTTCGCTCCTCGGCCTGGTAAAACTGCGCGGCATCCGACACGCTGCGGGGCAAATCTGCGAATGCTCGTGGAGAGCTTCGAATTCGGGTAAGTAATCGGTAATTTACTTTTGCATGCTTGCTCTGCATATAGAATGCCTTACCCGCCGCTATCTTCTTCATTGCGTCGATCTCTTGGAGGGCCTTTTGGGCTTCGGCCTTGGCACTTTTTGCGCTCTCGAGGGCCGCGGCAAGCTCAGACTCTCGCGTCTTAGAGTCAAGCTCCAACGCCTCGTGCTTCGTCACGAGAGCCTGGAGCTCTTGCTGCACCTCGCCCACCCGAGCCTCTTGTTTTTCCCGCTCGGTGCGCTCCTTGGCCGCTTTATCTTCGGCCTTGGTTAGCGCTTGCTTCAGGGTCGCCACCTCGGTTGTGGCCCCTGGCAAACATACGATGATCCTGTCATTTTGCAATCGCGTCCTCTTTTATATATACATATCTATAGACAGGGTATTACTTACCCTTGTTCTCCTCGAGCTGCCTCTTGGCAAGGCCGAGCTCTTTCCTGGACCCCTCGAGGTCCTGCTTCAGTACGGTGACCTCCGCAGTCAGTGCGGCGGACGCCAGTAGCGAAGCCTGCATATGCATATTGACATACTTATATTAGACTCCTGCGTTATTATTTGATCCTCTGTTCGTCTTTCTTTGTGAACACCGAACAAAGCATCAGGGGCTACTGTCTATGCGGTAATATTTCTACTAAATTTTAAAACACTTACCTCAAAGCCAGTTAGAAGGCTGGCACAGGCTTCAATCAATCCGCTCTTGGCGGACTGAACCTTCTGGATCACCGCACTCATGATAGTGTGGTGCTCCTCGTCGATGGAAGCGCTGCGAAGCGCTTCCAGCAGATTGTCCGGTGCCTCTGGATGGACAGAGGTCACCGACACAGGCGTCTTGCCCCTCTTAGAAGGAGGCCGCCTGCCCGAGCCCGGAACCGCTGGAGGGTCTGGCCGGTGTTCGGCTGAGGGCCGAACTCGGAGCTCTCAGGGGCCCCGTTCCCTCGGCTCTCGGAGTCCGGAAGGTCGCCTTGAGGCGCCTCCGGGGCTGTCTCCCCTCGATCCGGTGCCTCTTGAGACAACACCTCGGCGTCGTCGGCAGGATGGGGGGAGGTGGCGGTCGGGACTGGATCGCTATCCATGTCCGACAAGCCCCAGGAGCCGTCCGATGATACTCGATATTGGCTCGTGGAGGCCTACATAATTATGCTCGGCGATTAGGAAAAACAGTGGGACAAAGTAATTCCATGAGTTACTATGGTATCCGAACACTTACGATGTCCCTGGGGGCTTGGCCCTGGGCAACCACTCGTCTTCGCCTTCGTCGGTGGTGGTGGAACTGTCCGGAAGGAGAGTCCTTCCCTTCTTGGACCCTCCGGCCTCCCCGGTTGGGGCGGCCTTCCTTTTCATGTATCCCCTAGTCGCTGGGGGAGCATCTTCTTCTTCTTCTTCCTCGTCTTCGGGGGAAGAGTGCACCGCAGAGTCATCAGACGGTGAGTCCGACGACGCCTGGCGTCGGGAACTCTTTCGGGTTCCCTTGGCCTTCTTGGTCTTCTTCGGCACCGTATAAGGGGCCGGAGTTAACATCTTCGCCAGAAGAGCGTCAGCGGGGCCTTTGGGCAAAGGAGCCGGACAGTCGATCTGTTCGGCCATCTTCTACCAGTCCTGTCAAAGGTACGGGAGTTTAGATCCCGCATAGAGTCAATCAATAAAAAGAATAAGTATCCTGTGAAAGGTAAAGCAGCTTACCCCACTGGCTTGGCGCTTCGCGCTGAATCCGCGATCCTCAGTAATAGGAGGGGGGACCTCGGCACTTTTGAACAGCACCCTCCAGGCATCTTCATGAGTCGTGTCGAAGAGCCTGTTCAGAGTTCGATGCTGCGTCGGGTCGAACTCCCACAAGTTGAACTCCCGTTGTTGGCACGGGAGGATCCGGCGGATGAGCATAACTTGGACTATGTTGACAAGCTTGAGCTTCTTGTTCACCATGTTTTGAATACATGTTTGGAGTCCAGTCAGCTCTTCCGAACTACCCCAGGACAGGCCCTTCTCTTTCCAGGAGGTGAGCCGCGTGGGTATGCCAGATCAGAACTTGGGGGCCCCTGCCCATACAGGGTCGCCCGGCTCGGTGATGTAGAACCACCCTGATTGCCACCCCTTTATGGTTTCCACAAAGGAGCCCTCGATCCATGTTACGTTGGGCATCTTGCCCACCATGGCGCCTCCGCACTCCGCCTGGCGGCCGCCCACCACCTTCGGCTTGACATTGAAGGTCTTCAGCCATAAGCCGAAGTGGGGCTTGATGCGGAGGAAGGCCTCGCACATGACGATAAACGCCGAGATGTTGAGGACGAAGTTCGGGGCCAGATCATGGAAATCCAGGCCGTAATAGAACATGAGCCCCTGGACGAATGGATGGAGAGGGAATCCCAGTCCGTGGAGGAAATGGGTGAGGAATACTACCCTCTCATGGGGCCTGGGGGTGGGGATGAGCTGCCCCTCATCTGGAAGCCGGTGCGCGATGTCGTCGAGCAGGTATCCGACTCTCCTCAGTTTCTTGATGTCTTCCTCCGTGACGGAGGAGACCATCCACCTGCCTCCCGCTCCGGACATGGTTGGAGAGGGTTGAGGTGGGAAGTGTGGGCTTGGGCACTAGAGCTCGAGTGTGTGAAAACGGATGAGCAAAGGAGGAAGAAGGCGTGGATAGAAAGGTGAATCCTTATCCCTTTATATGGGCGGACGAAGCTAAGCGTCCCCACTTGCCTGGTAAAACTTGCTTATCCCCAAGCGCCGCAGTTGATGGCGCGGTTGGTTTACCCACGCCCGTATTGATGAGAATCCCGTAATAAGGGGACACGATCTCTGCTTTGAAAAGACGTGTCGAAAAACTGCCTCGCGTTATGTGCGGGGCTGGTTAAAGGGAACGGTTCGAATAATCACCGGGTCATGACATAACGTCATGCTGCCGAAACAAGCCAGCAAATTAGATCTGCGAAATTATTCTCTCTACAGTGGTACGTGGAACTTGTTTTGTTGGGTCGGACACTATCCTCGTTTTCAAGTTCTTCTGTGATGTATTCGGAGAAGGAACCCGCCTTGCAATGCCGAAGACAATACCACGCGCCGGACTCATCGTCATTGAAGCCTGGTTCAGGGGCTACTGAGGGAGTCCTGGATTAGGGGGTTCCGGACAGCTGGACTATCTCCATTGGCCGGACTGTTAGACTATGAAGATACAAGATTGAAGACTTCGTCTCGTGTCCGGATGGGACTCTACTTGGTGTGGAAGGCAAGCTAGGCAATACGGATATGGATATCTCCTCCTTTGTAACCGACCTTGTGTAACCCTAACCCTCTCCGGTGTCTATATAAACCGAAGGGTTTTAGTCCGTAGGACAACAATCACAACATACAATCATACCATAGGCTAGCTTCTAGGGTTTAGCCTCTCTGATCTCGTGGTAGATCTACTCTTGTACTACCCATATCATCAATATTAATCAAGCAGGACGTAGGGTTTTACCTCCATCAAGATGGCCCGAACCTAGGTAAAACATCGTGTCCCCTGCCTCCTGTTACCATCTGGCCTAGACGCACAGTTTGGGACCCCCTACCCGAGATCCGCCGGTTTTGACACCGATAAGCACCATGCTGCTATTGGATATACTCTTGATGATCTTAAGGGCATTAGTCCCACTTTATGCCAGCACAAAATAAAATTGGAGAAGGATGCTAAAACAGTTATTGATCACCAACGACGGTTAAATCCTAAGATGAAAGAAGTGGTAAGAAAAGAAATACTAAAGCTTCTGGAGGCAGGTATAATTTATCTCAATACTGATAGTCAGTGGGTAAGTCTTGTCCATTGTGTCCCTAAGAAGGGATGTATTACTGTTGTTCCTAATGATAAAGATGAATTGATCCCACAAAGAATTGTTACAGGTTATAGAATGGTAATTGATTTCCGCAAATTAAATAAAGCTACTAAAAAGGATCATTACCCTTTACTTTTATTGATCAAATGCTAGAAAGATTATCCAAACATACACATTTTTGCTTTGTAGATGGTTATTCTGGTTTCTCTCAAATACCTGTGTTAAAAGAGGATCAAGAAAAGACAACTTTTACTTGCCCTTTCAGTACCTTTGCTTATAGACGTATGCCTTTTGTTTTATGTAATGCACCTGCTACCTTTCAAAGATGTATAACTTCTATATTCTCTAACTTTTGTGAAAAGATTGTTGAGGTATTCATGGATGATTTCTCTGTTTATGGGACTTCTTTTGATGATTGCTTAAGCAACCTTGATCGAGTTTTGTAGAGATGTGAAGAAACTAATCTTGTCTTGAATTGGGAGAAGTGCCACTTTATGGTTAATGAAGGTATTGTCTTGGGGCATAAAATTTCTGAAAGAGGTATTGAAGTTGATAAAGCTAAGGTTGATGCTATTGAAAAGATGTCGTGTCCCAAGGACAATGAAGGTATAAGAAGTTTCCTTGGTCATGTCAGTTTTTATAGGAGGTTCATTAAGGACTTTTCTAAAATTTCTCAGCCTCTGACTAATCTTTTACAAAAATATGTCCCTTTTGTCTTTGATGATGATTGTGTAGAAGCATTTGAAATACTTAAGAAAGCTCTGGTTTCTGCACCTTGGAATTTACCATTTGAAATTATGTGTGATGCTAGTGATTATGTTGTAGGGGCTGCTCTAGGACAAAGGTGTATAATAAATTAAATGTTATCCGATATGCTAGTAAAACTCTAGGCAGTGTTCAAAGAAATTATGCCACTACTAAAAAAGAATTTTTAGCAGTTGTATTCGCATGTGATAAGTTCAGACCTTATATTGTTGATTCTAAAGTAACTATTCACACTAGTCATGTTGCTATTAAATATCTTATGGAAAAGAAAGATGCTAAACCTAGACTTATTAGATGGGTTCTCTTGCTACAAGAATTTGATTTGCATATTATTGATAGAAAAGGAGCTGAGAACCCCGTTGTAGACAACTTGTCTAGGTTAGAAAATGTTCTTGATGACCTACTACCTATTGATGATAGCTTTCCTGATGAACAATTAGCTGTCATAAATGTTTCTCATACTGCTCCATGGTATGCTGATTATGCTAATTACATTGTTGCTAAATTTATACCACCTAGTTTCACATACCAGCAAAAGAAAAAGTTCTTCTATGATTTAAGACATTACTTCTGGGATGACCCACACCTTTATAAAGAAGGACTAGATGGTGTTATTAGACGTTGTGTACCTGAGGATGAACAAGAACAGATCCTACGCAAGTGTCACTCCGAGGCTTATGGAGGACATCATGCTGGAGATAGAACTGCACATAAGGTATTGCAATCTGGTTTTTATTGGCCTACTCTCTTCAAGGATGCCCGTAAGTTTATTTTGTCTTGTGATGAATGTCAAAGAATTGGTAATATTAGTAGACGTCAAGAAATGCCTATGAATTATTCACTTGTTATTGAACCATTTGATGTTTGGGGCTTTGATTATATGGGACCTTTTCCTTCCTCTAATGGGTACACACATATTTTAGTTGTTTTTGATTACGTTACTAAGTGGGTAGAGGCTATTCCAACTAGTAGTGCTGATCACAACACCTCTATTAAGATTCTTAAAGAAGTTATTTTTTCGATATTTGGAGTCCCTAGATACTTAATGACTGATGGTGGTTCACATTTTATTCATGGCGCCTTTTGTAAAATGCTTGCTAAGTATGATGTTAATCAAAGAATTGCATCTCCATATCATCCACAGTCTAGTGGTCAAGTAGAACTGAGTAACAGATAGCTCAAATTAATTTTGCAAGAGACTGTTAATAGATATAGAAATAATTGGTCCAAGAAACTTGATGATGCATTATGGGCTTATAGAACAACATATAAAAATCCTATGGGTATTCTCCATATAAAATGGTTTATGGTAAAGCATGTCACTTACCTCTTGAACTAGAACATAAGGCATATTGGGCCATTAAAGAGCTCAACTATGACTTCAAACTTGCCGGTGAGAAGAGGCTTTTTGACATCAGCTCACTTGATGAATGGAGAACCCAGGCTTATGAGAATGCCAAAGTGTTTAAAGAAAAAGTTAAAAGATGGCATGATAAAATGGTACAAAAGCATGAGTTCAATGTAGGTGATTATGTATTGCTATACAACTCTCGTTTAAGATTTTTTGCAGGCAAACTTCTCTCTAAATGGGAAGTTCCTTACGTCATCGAGGAGGTCTACCGTTCCGGTGCCATAAAAATCAATAAATTCGAAGGCACAAATCCGAAGGTGGTAAATGGTCAAAGAATCAAACATTATATCTCAGGTAATCCCATAAATGTTGAAACTAATGTTATTGAAACCATAACCCCGGAGGAATACATAAGGGACACTTTCTAGAACGTTTCAGACTCTGAAAAGGAATAGGTACGTTGTACGGTAAGTAAACCGACTCCGAAATAGTTCTAATGGCAATTTTTCTCTGTTTTGGAATATTTAAGAAAATAGGAAAATAAGAAGTAGTCCACGAAGGACACGAGGCTTCCACAAGGGTGGAGGTCACGCCTACCCCCCTGGGCACGCCCCCTGCCTCGTGGTCACCTCGTGTGCCCTCCGGACTCCGTTTTCTTGCACGATACTTCTTTTGGTCGGTAAAAATTCACTATATAATCTCCCGAAGGTTTTGACCACCGCATCACGCAAATATCTCCTGTTTTTGTTTCGAGCTGTTTTCTGCCAGGGTTGTCAAGGCCAGGCATCATGCCGTCTCCCTCCTCCTCCAACAATGAGGGCAACGATGCTTGGCTAATGAAGATAGAGCTGAAGAGAGAAGAACCTGGAGAGATCAACAAGGATGATGGGATCAAGAAAGACATGAGGGATCAAGTTCCGGCAGTAGCAAAAGAAGACATCCTTCAACCTCACCACAATCTCTTTACCCCAGCGGAGATTGAAGCTTTCAAGATGATTGAGTTAGCTCGCATTCGAAACAAGTATCTCACAAGTGAAAATATTTTGTTGAAGGAGCATATCATCGCACTTAAGGGCATTATCCACAAATTGGAGGATCTCCTACGCTCGATGTGCGACTATCCATCATCACCAACACCTTCACCAACAAACAAGAACTTAGCATCGGGTATGGGCACTCCCCTTGGCAACTGCCAAGCTTGGGGGAGTGCCCCGGTATCGTATCACCATCACTTTTATCTTTACCATTTTTCTTAGTTCGATCCTTTTGGTAATATCTTGATCTAGTAGAATAAAGTTTTAGTATGATCTAGTTGTGAGTTTCGCTTTATGATCCTTCTATGTAATCGAGTCCGTGAGCTATATATAATAAAGATTAGTGTTGAGTCAAGGGCTTGATTATTTTGCTATGATCTTGAGGGAATAAAATAAAAGAGAAAGAATAAATAGAAATAAAGAGATCATATGGATCTTATGGAGAGTAATGACTTCACATACAAAGAGTATGATGAATAAAAATTGTTGAGAGTTGACAAACATAGTTTTGGTCATCATTGTAATTAATAGGAAGTAATAAGGAAAGAGAGGTTTTCACATATAAATATACTATCTTGGACATCATTTATGACTGTGAGCACTCATTAAAGTATGACATGCTAAAGAGTTTACGTTGGACAAGGAAGACAACGTAATGGGTTATGTTTTCTTACATCTAAGATAAATTATATTGTCATGGATCATCCAACATGTTGAGCTTGCCTTTCCCTCTCATGCTAGCCAAATTCTTTGCACCAAGTAGAGATACTACTTGTGCTTCCAAATATCCTTAAACACAGTTTTGCCATGAGAGTCCACCATATCTACCTATGGATTGAGTAAGATCCTTCAAGTAAGTTGTCATCGTCGCAAGTAATAAAAATTTCTCTCTAAATATATATGATTTATTAGTGTGGAGAAAATAAGCTTTATATGATTTTGTGATGTGGAAGAAATAAAAGCGACGGACTGCATAATAAAGGTCCATATCACAAGTGGCAATATAAAGTGATGTTCTTTCGCATTAAGATTTTGTGAATCTAAGCATAAAAGCACATGGCAACCTCTGCTTCCCTTTGCGAAGGGCCTATCTTTTATTCTTGTCTTATACTTCATGCAAAGAGTCACGGTGATCATCACCTTTCCTTTTTACATTTTATCCTTTGGTAAGCACAATGTGTTGGGAAGATCCTGATATATATAGCTAATTGGATGTAAGTTTTCATAAACTATTATTATTGACAATACCCTTCAGGTAAAAGGTTGGGAGGCAAAACTATAAGCCCCTATCTTTCTCTGTGTCCGATTAAAACTTCATACCCATAAATATTGCGTGAGTGTTAGCAATTGTGAATGACTGAATGATAGTTGAGTATGTGGACTTGCTGAAAAGCTCTTATATTGACTCTTTCCGATGTTATGATAAATTGCAATTGCCTTAATGACTGGGATTATAGTTTGTTGGTTCTCAATGAAGTTTTTGATTCATACTTGAAATTGTGATTGAATTATTACTTTACCATAATAGATCATATGGCAATATATATATTTATGTTGTTGTTCTAAGAATGATCATGATGCCCTCATGTCTGTATTTTATTTTTATCGACACCTCTATCTCTAAACATGTGGACATATTTTTCGCTTTCGCTTGAGGACAAGCGAGGTCTAAGCTTGGGGGAGTTGATACGTCCATTTTGCATCATGCTTTTATATCGATATTTATTGCATTATGGGCTGTTATTACACATTGTGTCACAATACTTATGCCTATTCTCCCTTATTTTACAAGGTTTACATGAAGAGGGGGGATGCCGGCAGCTGGAATTCTGGGCTGGAAAAGGAGCAAATATTAGAGACCTATTCTGCACATCTCCAAAAGTCCTGAAACTCCACGGGAATTATTTTCAGAATATATAAATAATACTGGGCGAAAGAAATACCAGAGGGGGGCCACCCACCGTCCACGAGGGTGGGGGCGCGCCCTATCCCCCTGGGCATGCCCCCTGCCTCGTGAGCCCCCTGGTGGCCCTCTGATGCCCATCTTTGGCTATATGGAGTCTTTCGTTGAGGAAAAAAATCAAAAGCAAGCTCACAGGATGAAACTCCGCCGCCACGAGGCGGAACCTTGGCGGAACCAATCTAGGGCTCCGGCGGAGTTGTTCTGCTAGGGAAACTTCCCTCCGGGAGGGGGAAATTATCACCATCGTCATCACCAACGATCCTTTCATTGGGAGGGGCTCAATCTCCATCAACATCTTCACCAGCACCATCTCATCTCAAACCCTAGTTCATCTCTTGTATCCAATCTCTGTATCCAAACCTCAAATTGGTACCTATGGGTTGCTAGTAGTGTTGATTACTCCTTGTAGTTGATGCTAGTTGGTTTACTTGGTGGAAGATCATATGTTCAGATCCATTATGCATATTAATACCCCTCTGATTATGAACATGAATATGCTTTGTGAGTAGTTACGTTTGTTCCTGGGGACATGGGAGAAGTCTTGCTATAAGTAGTCATGTGAATTTGGTATTCATTCGATATTTTGATGAGATGTATGTTGTCATCCCTCTAGTGGTGTCATGTGAACGTCGACTACATGACACTTCACCACTGTTTGGTCCTAGAGGAAGGCATTGGGAAGTACTAAGTAGATGATGGGTTGCTAGAGTGATAGAAGCTTAAATCCTAGTTTATGCGTTGCTTCGTAAGGGGCCGATTTGGATCCATATGTTTCATGCTATGGTTAGGTTTACTTAATACTTTTGTTGTAGTTGCGGATGCTTGCAATAAGGGTTAATCATAAGTGGGATGCTTGTCCAAGTAAGGATAGTACCCAAGCACTGGTCCACCCACATATCAAATTATCAAAGTACCAAACGCGAATCATATGAACGTGATGAAAACTAGCTTGACGATAATTCCCATGTGTCCTCGGGGGTGCTTTTCATTATATAAGAGTTTGTCCAGGCTTGTCCTTTGCTACAAAAAGGAATGGGCCATCTTGCTGCACCTTATTTACTTTCATTACTTGCAACTCGTTACAAATTACCTTATCACAAAACTTTGTGTTACCAATAATTTCAGTGCTTGCAGAGAATACCATACTGAAATCTGCTTATCATTTCCTTCTGCTCCTCGTTGGGTTCGACACTCTTACTTATCGAAAAGGCTACGATAGATCCCCTACACTTGTGGGTCATCAATGTAATGTCATGCCACCAAGATGATGTGGTAAAGAAATTGGCATGTTTGACGAAAGTTTGGACACACACCCCTCACAAACCGGAGCAACTCGCTAGAAGGTTCGTGGTTCTGAGAGAGAACAATGGATGTTTGATGACGAACGAGAGATAGCTTCCTCTTACGGCCTTCAAATTTTTTCTACGTCTAACGTGCACTACTACAACTGTAATGTGAAATTTTGGAAAATTCTAGGGGTCATTTGACCTTTTAAAGACATTTAAGTGATTTTCAAACCATTTAATGACCGTAATTCAAATTTGAACTACATCTACATGCAACACCTAACCAAAACGGTTTGAAAAATCATATATGTGTACTTGTGTGCGAGTTAATTCCGTGTGAAGTAAATTAGAAAGAATTTTCAAACATATTGGTCTCACGACATGGACACATGCATACGTATGCATGGAGTGACATGGCATTTTAATTCAAAAAATAGAAAAATGATCAGAAACACATGAAACCTTCATTGATGTAACGTCATGCCACCAAGATGATGTGGTAAAGAAATTGGCATGTTTGACGAACGTTTGGACACACACCCCTCACAAACCGGAGCAACTCGCTAGAAGGTTCGTGGTTCCAAGAGGGAATAATGCATGTTTGATGACGAACGGGAGATAACTTCCTCTTACAACCTTCAAATTTTTTTCCTAGGTTTAACATGCACTAATACAACTGTGATGTGAAAATTTGGTAAATTTCAGGGGTCATTTGACATTTTAAAACATTTAACTGATTTTCTAACCATTTAATGACCGTAATTCAAATTTGAACAACATCTACATGCAACGCCTAACCATAAGGGTTTGAAAAATCATATTTTTGTGTACTTGTGCATGAGTTAATTTAGTGTGTAGTAAATTAGAAGGAATTTTCAAACATATTGGTGTCAAGGGCACATGCATGGAGTACATGCCATGGCATTTTAATTCGAAAAATTTAAAAAATGATCAGAAAAACATGAAACCTTGCTTGATTTAACGTCATCCACCAAGATGATGTGGTAAAGAAATTGGCATGTTTGATGAAAGTTTGAACACACACCCCTCACAAACCGGAGCAACTCTCTAGAAGGTTCGTGGTTCCGAGAGGGAACAATGCATGTTTGATGACGAACTGGAGATAACTTCCTCTTACGGCCTTGAATTTTTTTCTACATCTAACATGCACTAACACAACTATAATGTGAAAATTTGGAAAATTCTAGGGGTCATTTGACCTTTTAAAGACATTTAAGTGATTTTCTAATCATTTAATGACTGTAATTTAAATTTGAACTACATCTACATGCAACGCCTAACCAAAACGGTTTGAAAAATCATATCTGTGTACTTGTGTGTGAGTTAATTCCATGTGCAGTAAATTAGAAGGAATTTTCAGACATATTGGTCTCACGACATGGACACATGCATACGTATGCATGGAGTGACATGGAATTTTAATTCAAAAAAATAGAAAAATGATCAGAAACACATGAAACCTTGGTTGATGTAATGTCATGCCGCCAAGATGATGTGGTAAAGAAATTGGCATGTTTAACGAACGTTTGGACACACACCCCTCACAAACCGGAGAAAATCGCTAGAAGGTTCGTGGTTCCGAGAGGGAACAATGCATGTTTGATGACGGACGGGAGATAGCTTCCTCTTACGGCCTTCAAATTTTTTCCTACGTTTAACGTGCAACTGTCATGTGAAAAGTTGGTCAATTTCAGGGGTCATTTGACCTTCTAAAGACATTTAAGTGATTTTATAACCATTTAATGACCATATTTCAAATTTGAACTACATCTACATGCAACGCCTAACCAAAATGGTTTGAAAATCATATTTTTGTGTACTTGTGTGCGAATTAATTCCATGCGTAGTAAATTATAAGGAAATTTCAAACATATTGGTGTCAAGAAATGGGCACATGCATGGAGTGCATGCCATGGCATTTTAATTCCAAAAAAATAAAAAATGATCTGAAAAACATGAAACCTTGCTTGATTTAATGTCATGCCACCAAGATGATGTAGTAAAAAAATTGGCCTATTTGACAAAAGTTTGGACACACACCCCTCACAAACAGGAGCAACTCGCTAGAAGGTTCGTGGTTCCGAGAGGGAACAATGGATATTCGATGACGAACGGGAGATAGCTTCCTCTTATGGCCTTCAAATTTTTTCTAGGTCTAACATGCACTACTACAACTGTAATGTGAAATTTTGGAAAATTCTAGGGGTCATTTGACCTTTTAAAGACATTTAAGTGATTTTCAAACCATTGAATGACCGTAATTCAAATTTGAACTACATCTACATGCAACGCCTAACCAAAACGGTTTGAAAGATCATATACGTGTACTTGTGTGCAAGTTAATTCCGTGTGTAATAAATTAGAAAGAATTTTCAAACATATTGGTCTCACAAAATGGACACATGCATATGTATGCATGGAGTGACATGGCATTTTAATTCAAAAAATAGAAAAATGAACAGAAACACATGAAACCTTCGTTGATGTAACGTCACGCCACCAAGATGATGTGGTAAAGAAATTGGCATGTTTGACAAACGTCTGGACACACACCCCTCACAAACCGGAGGAACTCGCTAGAAGGTTCATGGTTCCGAGAGGGAACAATGCATGTTTGATGACGGACGGGAGATAACTTCCTCTTACAACCTTCAAATTTTTTTCCTAGGTTTAACATGCACTAATACAACTGTGATGTGAAAATTTGGTAAATTTCAGGGGTCATTTGACCTTTTAAAACATTTAACTGATTTTCTAACCATTTAATGACCGTAATTCAAATTTGAACTACATCTACATGCAACGCCAAACCATAAGGGTTTGAAATATCATATTTTTGTGTACTTGTGCGCGAGTTAATTTAGTGTGCAGTAAATTAGAAGGAATTTTCAAACATATTGGTGTCAATGGCACATGCATGGAGTGCATGTCATGGCATTTTAATTCCAAAAAATTAAAAAATGATCAGAAAAACATGAAACCTTGCTTGATTTAACGTCATCCACCAAGATGATGTGGTAAAGAAATTGGCATGTTTGATGAAAGTTTGGAAACACACCCCTCACAAACCGGAGCAACTCGCTAGAAGGTTCGTGGTTCTGAGAGGGAACAATGCATGTTTGATGACGAACTGGAGATAGTTCCTCTTACGGCCTTCATATTTTTTCTACATCTAACGTGCACTAATACAACTGTAATGTGAAAATTTGGAAAATTCTAGGGGTCATTTGACCTTTTAAAGACATTTAAGTGATTTTCTAACCATTTAATGACTTTAATTTAAATTTGAACTACATCTACATGCAACGCCTAACCAAAACGGTTTGAAAAATCATATCTGTGTACTTGTGTGCGAGTTAATTCCATGTGCAGTAAATTAGAAGGAATTTTCAAACATATTGGTCTCACGACATGGACACATGCATACGTATGCATGGAGTGACATGGCATTTTAATTCAAAAAATAGAAAAATGATCAGAAACACATGAAACCTTGGTTAATGTAATGTCATGCCGCCAAGATGATGTGGTAAAGAAATTGGCATGTTTAACGAACATTTGGACACACACCCCTCACAAATCGAGAAACTCGCTAGAAGGTTCGTGGTTCCGAGAGGGAACAATGCATGTTTGATGACAAACGGGAGATAGCTTCCTCTTACGGCCTTCAAATTTTTTCCTACGTTTAACGTGCAACTGTCATGTGAAAAGTTGGTCAATTTCAGGGGTCATTTGACCTTCTAAAGACATTTAAGTGATTTTATAACCATTTAATGACCATATTTCAAATTTGAACTACATCTACATGCAACGCCTAACCAAAACGGTTTGAAAATCATATTTTTGTGTACTTGTGTGCGGATTAATTCCATGTGCAGTAAATTATAAGGAAATTTCAAACATATTGGTGTCAAGGCATGGGCACATGCATGGAGTGCATGCCATGACATTTTAATTCCAAAAAATAAAAATGATCAGAAAAACATGAAACCTTGCTTGATTTAATGTCATGCCAACAAGATGATGTGGTAAAAAAATTGGCCTATTTGACAAAAGTTTGGACACACACCCCTCACAAACAGGAGCAACTCGCTAGAAGGTTCGTGGTTCCGAGAGGGAACAATGGATGTTCGATGACGAATGGGAGATAGCTTCCTCTTATGGCCTTCAAATTTTTTCTAGGTCTAACATGCACTACTACAACTGTAATGTGAAATTTTGGAAAATTCTAGGGGTCATTTGACCTTTTAAAGACATTTAAGTGATTTTCAAACCATTGAATGACCGTAATTCAAATTTGAACTACATCTACATGCAACGCCTAACCAAAACGGTTTGAAAAATCATATATGTGTACTTGTGTGCGAGTTAATTCCGTGTGTAGTAAATTAGAAAGAATTTTCAAACATATTGGTCTCACGACATGGACACATGCATACGTATGCATGGAGTGACATGGCGTTTTAATTCAAAAAAATAGAAAAATGATCAGAAACACATGAAACCTTCGTTGATGTAACGTCATGACACCAAGATGATGTGGTAAAGAAATTGGCATGTTTGACGAACGTCTGGACACACACCCCTCACAAACCGGAGCAACTCGCTAGAAGGTTCGTGGTTCCGAGAGGGAACAATGCATGTTTGATGACGAACGGGAGATAACATCCTCTTACAACCTTCAATTTTTTCCTAGGTTTAACATGCACTAATACAACTGTGATGTGAAAATTTGGTAAATTTCAGGGGTCATTTGACCTTTTTAAAACATTTAACTGATTTTCTAACCATTTAATGACCGTAATTCAAATTTGAACTACATCTACATGCAACGCCAAACCATAAGGGTTTGAAATATCATATTTTTGTGTACTTGTGCACGAGTTAATTTAGTGTGCAGTAAATTAGAAGGAATATTCAAACATATTGGTGTCAAGGGCACATGCACGGAGTGCATGCCATGGCATTTTAATTCCAAAAAATTAAAAAATGATCAGAAAAACATGAAACCTTGCTTGATTTAATGTCATCCACCAAGATGATGTGGTAAAGAAATTGGCATGTTTGATGAAAGTGTGGACACACACCCCTCACAAACCGAAGCAACTCACTAGAAGGTTCGTGGTTCCGAGAGGGAACAATGCATGTTTGATGACGAAGTGGAGATAGCTTCCTCTGACGGGCTTCAAATATTTTCTACGTCTAACGTGCACTAATACAACTGTAATGTGAAATTTTGGAAAATTCTAGGGGTCATTTGACCTTTTAAAGACATTTAAGTGATTTCCTAACCATTTAATGACCGTAATTTAAATTTGAACTACATCTACATGCAATGCCTAACCAAAACGGTTTGAAAAATCATATCTGTGTACTTGTGTGTGAGTTAATTCCATGTGCAGTAAATTAGAAGGAATTTTCAAACATATTGGTCTCACGACATGGACACATGCATACGTATGCATGGAGTGACATGGCATTTGAATTCAAAAAATAGAAGAATGATCAGAAACACATGAAACCTTGGTTAATGTAATGTCATGCCGCCAAGATGATGTGGTAAATAAATTGGCATGTTTGACAAACGTTTGGACACACACCCCTCACAAACCGGAGCAACTCGCTAGAAGGTTCGTGGTTCCGAGAGGGAACAATGCATGTTTGATGACGAACGGGGATAGCTTCGTCTTACGGCCTTCAAATTTTGTCCTACGTTTAACATGCATCTGTCATGTGAAAATTTGGTCAATTTCAGGGGTCATTTGACCTTCTAAAGACATTTAAGTGATTTTATAAGCATTTAATGACCATATTTCAAATTTGAACTACATCTACATGCAACACCTAACCAAAATGGTTTGAAAAATCATATTTTTGTGTACTTGTGTGCGAATTAATTCCATGTGCAGTAAATTATAAGGAAATTTCAAACATATTGGTGTCAAGGCATGGGCACATGCATGGAGTGCATGCCATGGCATTTTAATTCCAAAAACAATGATCAGAAAAACATGAAACCTTGCTTGATTTAATGTCATGCCACCAAGATGATGTGGTAAAAAATTGGCCTATTTGACGAAAGTTTGGACACACATCCCTCACAAACCGGAGCAACTCGCTAGAAGATTCGTGGTTACGAGAGGGAACAATGCATGTTTGATGATGAACGGGAGATAGCTTCCTCTTACAGCCTTCAAATTTTTTCTACGTCTAACGTGCACTACTACAACTATAATGTGAAATTTTGGAAAATTCTAGGGATAATTTGACCTTTTAAAGACATTTAAGGGATTTTCTAACCATTTAATGACCGTAATTCAAATTTGAACTATATCTAAATGCAACGGCTAACCAAACGGTTTGAAAAATCATATATGTGTACTTGTGTGCGAGTTAATTCCATGTGCAGTAAATTAGAAAGAATTTTCAATCATATTGATCTCACGACATGGACACATGCATATGTATGCATGGAGTGACATGGCATTTTAATTCAAAAACAATAGAAAAATGATCAGAATCACATGAAACCTTGGTTGATGTAATGCCGTGCCAGCAAGATGATGTGGTAAAGAAATTGGCACATTTGATGAACGTTTGGACACACACCCCTCACAAACCGGAGCAACTTGCTAGAAGGTTCGTGGTTCCGAGAGGGAACAATGCATGTTTGATGACGAACGGGAGATAGCTTCCTCTTACAGCCTTCAGATTTTTTTTCCTATGTTTAACGTGCACTACTACAACTATCATGTGAAAATTTGGAAATTTTCAGGGGTCATTTGACCTTTTAAAGACATTTAAGTGATTTTATAACCATTTAATGATCGTAATTCAAATTTGAACTACATCTACATGCACGCCTAACCAAAACGGTTTGAAAAATCATATTTTTGTGTACTTGTGTGTGAGTTAAAAAATTATCAGACGATGTAAATATCTGGCGTTCAAAAAAGAAAATGTAAAGATCTAGCAAGACAACCGGCCCCCACACGATTGGCAGTCTATCTCGCGGCTCGAGGTTTGGTAGGTGAACGGCGGGGATCATCAATCAGACACGGTTCTGCATTGGAAACCGTCAGCTATTATGTTCACACACGGATTTTGGCTAATATGTTCACACACGGACTTTGGCTAATATGTTCACACATAGATTTTGCTGCGGGAATCCTGTGTAATTCAAACTACAGTACTCATAAATTCCGGCGATCGGCGTTTGTATTGTCCCTGTCGATCTATATTCCGACCGCTAATAAATACTACCTTGCTCATGTCATCCTGCCTACATTCTCATCAACATCCTCCCCTCGCTCACCCTCTCTCTCTCTCTCTCTCTCTCTCAAATCTATGCCATCGCGCCACCGGTCTGCCCACACGTCGATGAGGAGTCACCACCCCCCGAGGACGCTCACTCGATTAGCAGCGACGAGGACCCCTACGTGCCGCCTGACGAGGTTGCACGGACCCCCAACTTTGGATTGGTTTTGGGGCCAGTTGTAGCGATCCGACCTCAAACGGTCAAATCTCTATGCATAAGTGTCATCCCTGGATCGGTAATGCTGACACACACAGTATTTGAAGGATTTATAACAGAGTTTCAATCAGACACTTATTACATCGAATGTCTCGAAAGAGAACTTATCAAAATAATATGGCTGAAGGCCATCTGATGAAGATAACAGCGGAAGGCTTCGAAGATAAAGTGAGTCCATCAAGTCCAACAGCATAGCTGAGTGCAAGACAACGACCTAGCGCGCCTTAGTCTTCGTCGGACAAGTCTGCAACATAATACGTTGCAGCTCGAAATGGGTCAACACATGGAATATGCTGGCAAAATAACATTATAGAGCAATGAACATGAAGCGGCTATATCTATATGCATATTTGGCTGGTGGAGGCTCTATGGTTATTTTTGCAGAAAGCTAATTTTTCCCTACAACAAAGGAATAAATTTTATTTAACTACAAATTTTGTTGAAAACATTGAGAAGGTTCCTCCAACTCAATCCCAAATTAATAATCATCAACCCAACAAATTAATTAATAGAGTGATGAGATCAAATCAATAATTCAAGTACCAGATACTTAAGATGTCCATAACCGGGGACACGGCTAACCTTGATTAGTTTATACACTCTGTAGAGGTTTGCGCACTTTTCCCCACAAGAATCGATCTCCTCCGTTGGATTTTCTCGCACTACATGGTGTTTGAGAAATGGATGACCGAGACATAGTCTTTCAGAAGCATTAACTCTTTACTCTGGGTAGACAGTACCACCTACATCCCCTACATCTGCTAGCCTACCACTAAAAGAGGTCACACAACTTAGCTAAATATGCCAGAGCCCATAATGGCTTGTGGCTGCACACGGAAGTTTCCAGCATGAATAATCTTATGATCCCTTTGAGCCTGGATGGCAAACCGTAGGATGATCACACGGGTACTCCGGGATATCCCAGGACAACACTGGATTGCTCCAGGTGCCCAGACAACCACTGGGTGCTCCTGGTTGCCTCAACCAATCCACCCAGATGTGAATTAAAATAGCCACCTTAAGTTAACCATTAATTAAAACTCTCACATCTTTCATGGATCACTCAAACCAAACCACGTCTACGAGCATAGCATAGCAGTATAAGCATAACGTAGAAGTAACTCCCAAGGTTTGAAAATAAAGGAAATAGGTTCTACCTCATCAACTACTTCCCAGTACCCACATGCTATCAAATCCTACTCATGCAATGTTTGAGGGTTGAAACTAATGCATAAAAACTGGGTATGAAAAGTATGATCAAAGTGTTACTTGCCTTGCTGATGATCTGAAAACCCTAGTGTAAGGGCATATTTATCCCTAAGGTGTTTTGGTGATTGATGACAATGCGTTTGCGGACTAATCGTGTGCCTTGAGTATCCCAGACATTTCATCACCAGGCACAAGACGGTTGGGTGCCCCTCAAAGACTGTTGAAGATGGCATCTTTTCTACGTTTCTTTTTGGTGGATTTGAGTCGTAGGAAAGCTGTACTATTAAGAGGGGGTCTGCCTCGGAAAGGTTTGGGTGGAATCATCACGTACACGTCTCCTTCTTGTCCCCTCCTTTCCCTTGGAGCATCCTCCACTTTCTCTCCGCCTTGTTTCTGGCTGCTGCGTTGGCTCGCGGTAGTACTGCTCCCAAGTGAGCGGTGGTACCGTAGGCACCAGCGGTAGTACCGTGCTGCGGCGCGGTAGTACTGCAGGTGCCCACGGTAGTACCGCTCCCCTGGAGCTGCACTACTGTTGCCCACTAGGCTAGTACCGCTCCCTCGCGGTAGTAGGGGAGGATGTAATTTTTTACATCCGCGCCTACCACGGTAGTACCGCTTTCGTTCCGCGGTAGTACCGTGCTATGTTGTCATGCAGTAGTACCGCCCCTCTACAGTACTACTGTGTCGGGTTTTTGCTTCTTCCATTTCTTTGCGGAAGTAGGCACGGATGTTTCCTTCCCCCTGGCTAGGGGATTCCTGCCTTGCGGTAGTACCACATGGGGGCGCGGTAGTACCACGCTCGCGGAAGTACCGCCCTCAGCTCCTGTGTTTCAGATATGACCTTGTTGTTGCTGGGGTTGCGGCAGTATCGCGGGCCTGTACCGTAGTACCGCATGACCATGCGGTAGTACCGCTTGGCAGCAAGCAGTAGTACCGCGCGGCCCTGCGGTAGTACCGTTGGCCTGGAGCGGTAGTACCGCTGGCCACGGGCTGGTAGGTGGATAACGGTTGGATCTTTGTCCCTCACTATATAAGGGGTCCCCTTCTTCCCCGTTGACTTATCTCTTCCAACCCTAAGCTCCATTGTTGCTCTAAGATCCATTTTCACCCAATCTCACTCCCTAGCCAATCAAACTTGTTGATTTGCTCGGGACTGGTTGAGAAGGCATCGATCCACACTTCCACCAAGAGAAATTTGATTCCCCCCACTAATCCCTTGCGGATCTTATTACTCTTGGGTGTTTGAGCATCCTAGACGGTTGAGGTCACCCCGGAGCCATAGTCCATTGTGGTGAAGCTTCGTGGTGTCGTTGGGAGCCTCCAATTGAGTTGTGGACATTGCCCAACCTTGTTTGTAAAGGTTCGGTCACCGCCTCCAAGGGCACCAATAGTGGAATCACGGCATCTCGCATTGTGTGAGGGCGTGAGGAGAATACGGTGGCCCTAGTGGCTTCTTGGGGAGCATTGTGCCTCCACACCGCTCCAACGGAGACGTACTTCCTCTCAAAGGGAAGGAACTTCGGCAACACATCCTCGTCTCCACCGTCTCCACTCTTGGTTATCTCGTGCCTTTACTTGTGCAAGCTTATTTGTATCATATCACTTGCTTGCTTGTGTTCCTATACTTGTTGCATCATATAGGTTGCTCACCTAGTTGCATATCTAGACAACCTACTTTGATGCAAAGTTTAAATTGTTAAAGAAAAGCTAAAAATTGTTAGTTGCCTATTCACCCCCCTCTAGTCAACCATATCGATCCTTTCAATTGGTATCAGAGCCTCGTCTCTTTATTAAGGACTTTACCGTCCGAAAGAGTATGGTTGATACCGTAGACGGTGTGGAGGAACACTCCGGTGTGAACTCCGATCTTGTCTACGGGCGATGGGGAAACCTCGGTCTCTCGTGAGGAGTTCAATGTGGCCTTGGAGACATTTAAAACCTCCATGACGACCGAGGTTGAAAGCATGTTTACTAAATTCCTTGAAGGGCTTAAACTATCCACCGCACCATTGAAAGTGGGTAATCCCACCGACAAGGTGACAGATGCTACCTCTGATAAGGGGGAAGCTAGTAGTGAAAAGGCTCCTTCTTCTACTGGTAAGAATGGCACCGGTATCTTTGCTCATATGGAACCACCACTTGTTTATGGTGGACCGGTTCCTTCCACTCATTTGAATCATGCCGGTCCTCCCCCTAAGATTGTGAAAAATGAGGACTTTGATTCTTGGGTTTACCGCTTTAAACGTCATTTAAATCATGTGAACACTAATCTTTGGAGAATCATTGAAGAAGTTTTCTATCCGCATGATCCAAGCAACTTCACTCCTCGAGAAGCCGCGGATAATCAATTCAATGAGAATGCTCTCTTCATCATTCAAGATGCAATCCCACCCGAAGACCTACCTCATCTTCGGCCCTTCGCCTTGGCCAAAGACGCATGGCATTGTGTTGTCTCTCTCTACCGGGGAAGCGCAAGCATTCAACGCTCCAACTATGAAGTGGTGCAAGATGAGGCCGATGAGTTTCCAATGAAAGAAGATGAAGAACCTCGTGAGCTTTATCGGAGAGTAACCAAACTCGCGGTCTCACTACGAGATCACGGGAGCAAGGAAACGGATGACAATTGGATCAAGCGCAAATTCCTCAAGGCAATGATGCCCTACCACAAGGCCATGTCCTCCGTCATTCGTCAAAGACCGGACTTCCACACTTTGACCTCAAGCGAAGTGTTGGATGAGTTTGTGGCCATGAACATTTTGGACAAGACCGCCGACAATGCGGTGCTTCGTTCTCAAAGGGCAAAGAAGCCCAACCTTGCATTGAAGGCCAAGCTCACCGTTGAAGAAGAAGAAGAGGAAGAAGAGGAGAGCAACCCCGAAGATACAAAGTATGCATACCATGAACACATGGCACTCGCTTCAAGGCAATTTTGGAGCAAGAAAAACTCGAGGCCAAACTTTAACAAAAACAACTCAAGTGGCACGAAGAGCAAGCAACGTGTAAGGACTTGCTACAATTGTGGCAATGTGAGTCATTTTGTTGCGGAGTGCCCGTATGAGAAGAGGGAAGACAATGGTGGCAAGCTCATCCGAAAGGACAAGGCCAAGTCGTTCCCCAACAAGAGCAACTTCACCAAGAAGACTCCTCCCAAGGCATTGGTGGTACAAGAAGAGTACAATGAGGATGATGACGATGATGAAGATGGTGAGTTGGCTGCCATGGCCTCAGTTTCCATTGCGACGACTCCACGGGTGTCTCTCTTCGACTCACCCAATGAGAGCATCACCGCCAAGTGCCTCATGGCTAAAGCCACCAACAAGGTAACCCCCAACATCAAAACTACCATCATTAATCATCCTTCTTCGACGGATAGCATTGATGAACATGAGGGAACTAATGTGGAGGCGAATGAGTTTGAGGCCTTTATGGGCAAACTTAAGGGTAAATCCAAGAAACACTTTGTTGCCCTCTTGGAACAACTTGGTGAAGCTAATGACATGATCGAGGCTCACGAAGATACCATCACTAAGATGGAAGGGCATAGTCGTGACTATGCCGATGAGATTTCGGATCTTTCCAATGCTCTTGAGGAAGAGCGTGGTCTTCGTTTGGCTCTTGAGGAGTCACACAACGTTGATCATGCTAAGTTAAAGAAAGACTATGATCATGTTCTCATTGTTTCTCATGTGCTAAACTCTGAGAAAGCCGAACTTGAGGTTGATCTTGCTAGACTCAAAGAGGAGTTTGATCTACTCGACAAGGCTCACAAGGCCTTGAAGGGTGCTCATGCTAGCCTCAAAGAGTCTCATGATCAACTTCAAGTAAAGCTAACCAAGGAAAAAGCCACTTTTCCTCGTATGATGTTAATCGATAATGCAAATGCTACTAACCCGTGTTGTGAGCATGTGCATCTTGTTGAGGAGAACGCTAAGCTAAAGGGGCAACTTGAGAGAGGTCTTGCGACTTGCATACAAGGCAAGAAGAACCTCAACGACCTCTTGATCAACCAAAAGGGAGTTGTGGCCAAGGAAGGGGTTGGGTACGTGCCCGAGTCCAAGAACAAGAAGAAGAACGACAAGACCAAACGACCTCCTCCTCTCATGCAAACCTTTGTGAAGGAGGGAGAGAGTGCTTCCAAGGAGAAGAAGAACAATGCGAAGGGTGGCGCTGTCAAAAAGGGCAATGCCAGTCCTCTCATCAAAGCCGGCGACTTTAATCCTTCTTATATGTTATGTCGTGCTAGTGATGGGCATGTCTTTGCCAAATTCGTTGGTTCTCCTCATGAATACATTGAATGGTCTATTTGGGTTCCAAAGACCCTTGTTACTAACATCAAAGGACCCATTACAAAATGGGTACCTAAAACCAAGCATTGATCTCTTGTAGGTGTTTGCTTCCGGTGGGGGGTCATGGCTGCTCGATAGCGGAGCTACGAATCATATGACCGGAAGCAAGGACTTGGTGGTGGAGGTGCACAAGATTCCATCTATGCCCACCAATGTCGAGCGGGGTGACGCCTCATCTTCTAAGGTATTGGGAATTGGCAAGGTGGTCATCTCTCATGATCTCACCATCGAGAAGGTCATGCTTGTTGAGTCCCTTGCATACAATTTACTTTCCATTTGTCAACTTGCAATCATGGGCTTTGCCACTTTCTTTGATATCGATACCGTGGCCCTCTTGTGGAGCAATACTCTTAAAGTAGCCTTCTTTGGGCATGTCGAGAATGGTCTATATGTGATTAACTTTTCGGAGCGACCCACTAAGACCGCGACATGCCTAATGGCTAAAGTTGATGTGGGATGGCTTTGGCATCGCCGTCTAGCCCATGTCAATATGAGATCTTTGCAAAGTCTTCTCAAGGGGGACCATGTCCGTGGACTATCGAATGTTAATTTTTCTAAAGATCGTGCTTGCAGTGCTTGTATCGAAGGAAAGCTACATGAGAAGGCTCACCCTCCCACGACTATCATTTACTCAAAGAGGCCTTTGGAGCTTCTTCACTTGGATCTCTTTGGGCCTCCATCCTTCGATAGTCTTGGGGGTAGGAAGTATTTCTTGGTGATTTTGGATGACTACTCAAGATACACTTGGGTGTATTTCTTCAAGAGGAAGAGCGAGACCCAACAAACCGTCATTGACTTTGCAAATGAAGCACAACGTCAACACAATGCAAAGATCTTGACAATAAGAAGTGACAGCGGCACCGAGTTCAAGAACTACACCTTGGATGAGTTTCTTTGTGATGAGGGGATCAAGCATCAATATTCCACACCTTACACCCCTCAACAAGACGGTGTTGCGGAGAGGAAGAACCGGATGTTGATGGATGCGGCAAGGACCATGATGGCGGAGTTCAAGTCTCCGTACAACATTTGGGCCGAAGCCATCAACACCATGTGTCATGCATCCAATCGGCTCTACCTCCGCAAGGGCTTGAACAAGACTCCATATGAGATACTCACCGGTAACAAGCCCAACCTCAAGTACTTTCGGGTGTTCGGGTGTAAGTGTTTCATTCTCAAGAAAGGTGTTCGGTTGTCTAAATTTGAAGCTAGAGCTTATGAGGGCATATTTGTTGGTTATGCTACAAACTCTCATGCTTACCGTGTCCTTAATAAATCCACGGGAGTTATTAAGGAGACGTGTAACATGGAGTTTGATGAGAATAACGGCTCCCAAGTGGAGCAAAGTGGCACTTGTGATGTAGGTGATGAAATTCCTCCTCAAGACATAAGAAGAATGGGTGTTGGATTTATCCTACCCATTGAGGAACCCCTTGTGACCGAAGGAGAAGGACAATGCTCCACTCAAGTGGAGCCATCACCAACCCAAGGCCCACACGCTTCCGAAGAACAACATGAAGGCCCTCATCCTCAAGAACATGACCAAGGGAAAGATCATGCTCAAGACGGTGTTGACACATCAAGTGATGCCCAAGGTCAAGTTATCTCCTCCGAGCAAGTTCAAGAACAAGAACAAGCTCAAGACGATGCTCAAGATGATCAAGTGACCACTCCTCGTCTCACCCCCGAGGAGGAATTGGAGCGTCATGCCGCCAAGGTTGCTTCCAAGCTCTCCACCAAGGATCATCTCATGACGAATGTGCTTGGAAGCTTAAGAAAGGGGGTAAGCACTCGTAGACAATTAGCAAACTATTGTGAGCATCATGCGTTTGTCTCTTGTGTCGAACCCCACAAGGTCTATGAGGCACTCGAAGATCCGGATTGGCTCAATGCCATGCATGAAGAACTCAACAACTTCGAGCGCAACAAAGTGTGGAGATTGGTGCCAAGACCGATGGGGAACCACAACGTCATTGGAACCAAGTGGATATTTAAGAACAAGCAAGATGCCCATGGGATTATCATTCGCAACAAGGCTCGTTTGGTAGCACAAGGCTACTCCCAAGTCGAGGGTATCGACTACGGTGAAACCTTTGCTCCCGTTGCTCGTCCTGAATCCATTCGCATGTTGATTGCATATGCTTCTCATTATAACTTTAAGTTACAACAAATGGATGTGAAGAGTGCTTTTCTTAACGGTCCCATTAATGAATTGGTCGATGTCAAGCAACCCCTGGGGTTCGAGGATCCCTACTTTCCCAATCATGTGTATCAACTCTATAAGGCACTCTATGCCCTTAAACAAGCCCCACGTGCGTGGTATGACCACCTTACCGAGTTGTTACAAGACCTTGGTTTTGAAGTTGGGCTAATCAACCCCACTCTTTTTACTAAGAAGGTCAAAGGGGAGTTTTTTGTGTGCCAATTATATGTTGATGATATTATCTTTGGTTCCCCTAACAAAGCTTTCAATGAGGAATTTGCCGCTCTCATGACCTCAAAGTTCGAGATGTCTTCGATGGGAGAGTTGAAGTTCTTTCTAGGGTTCGAAGTGAAGCAAAGAAGAGAAGGAACCTTCATCAACCAAGCCGAATATACTCAAGACATGCTCAAGAGATTCAAGCTAAGTGATGTCAAGCCGGCTTCCACTCCAATGCCCACCAAGTGCCAACTTGACATAGATCCCAATGGTAAAGCGGTGGATCAAAAGGTATATCGCTCCATGATAGGCTCCTTGCTCTACCTTTGTGCATCTAGACTGGATATCATGTTGAGTGTTGGAATTTGTGCACGGTTTCAAGCCGCACCTAAGGAAAGTCACTATGTGGCGGTCAAACGAATCTTTCGATATTTGGCTCATACCCCAAACTTTGGCTTATGGTACCCAAGAGGAGCAAACTTCAAGCTTGTTGGGTATTCAGATTCCGATTGGGCGGGAGACAAAGTGGATAGGAAGTCCACTTCCGGAGGGTGCCAATTTCTTGGTTGCTCTTTGGTAAGTTGGTCCTCCAAAAAGAAAAGTTGTGTGTATCTCTTATTGTAACGCCCTTGATGTGGCTATATCTCCTACGTGTTGAAGCACGACTTAGAGGCATAACCGCATTGAAAGCAATGTCGCAAGTAAGGTAATCTTCACAACAACCCATGTAAATATATAAAAGGGGAAAGGATACATAGTTGGCTTACACTCGCCACGTCACACAAATACATGAATAACATTACAATCATCCAATACACTCATGGTCCGACTACGGTACCAAAATAAAAGATCACCCCAACAAGCGACACGGTCCCCGATCGCCCCAACTGGACACCACTACTGATCATCTGGGAAAGACACATAGTAACGGAGAGAGTCTTCGTCGAACTCCCACTTGAGCTCAAGCGCATCATCTAGAACGGTATCATCGGTCCCTGCATCTGGTTTGGAAGTAATCTGTGAGTCA
Organism: Triticum aestivum; assembly: GCF_018294505.1. NCBI lineage: Eukaryota > Viridiplantae > Streptophyta > Magnoliopsida > Poales > Poaceae > Triticum > Triticum aestivum. Next base: position 449,278,367 of record NC_057803.1, on the reverse strand, counting down.
CGGGGATTCAGCAATCTCGCACCCTCGCGATCAAGACTATTTAAGCTTATAGGTAAGGCAAGGTAATATGTGGAGCTGCAGCAAGCGACTAGCATATATGGTGGCTATCCTATTCGCAAAAGAGAGTGAGAAGAGAAGGCAAAAGCACGGTCGAACAACTATGATCAAGAAGTGATCCTAGAACAACCTACGTCAAGCATTACTCCAACACCGTCTTCACTTCCCGGACTCCGCCGAGAAGAGACCATCACGGTTACACACGTGGTTGATTCATTTTAATTAAGTTAAGTTTCATGTTATTTACAACCGGACATTAACAAATTCCCATCTGCCCATAACCGCGGGCATGGCTTTCGAAAGTTCAAATCCCTGTAGGGGAGTCCCAACTTAGCCCATCACAAGCTCTCACGGTCAACGAAGGATATTCCTTCTCCCGAGACATTCCGATCAGACTCAGCATGCCGGTTTTACAAGACATCCTCGACAATGGTAAAACAAGTCCAGCAACACCGCCTGAATGTGCCGACAAATCCCGATAGGAGCTGCACATATCTCATTCTCAAGGCACACTCAGATGAGCGCTCCATACAACTAAAACCAAACCTCGAGTTTCCCCGAGGGGGCGCTGCACAGGGCTCTAGTTTGGACCAACACTCAGAGGAGCACTGGCCCGGGGGGGTTTAAATAAGATGACCCTTGGGCTCCGGAAACCCAAGGGAAAAAGAGGCTAGGTGGCAAATGGTAAAACCAAGGTTGGGCATTGCTGGAGGAGTTTTATTCAAGGCAAACTGTCAAGGGGTTCCCTTTATCACCCAACTGCGTAAGGAACGCAAAATCCGGGAACATAACACCGATATGACGGAAACTAGGGCGGCAAGAGTGGAACAAAACACTAGGCAAAAGGCCGAGCCTTCCACCCTTTACCAAGTATATAGGGGCATTTAAGATAACAAGATAATATGGTGATATCCCAACAATATACAATGTTCCAACAAGGAACGATCTCCAATCTTCACCTGCAACTAGCAACGCTATAAGAGGGGCTGAGCAAAGCGGTAACATAGCCAATCAACGGTTTGCTAGGACATGGTGGGTTAGAGGTTTAACATGGCAATTTGGGAGGCATGATAAGCAAGTGGTAGGCATCATAGCATAGGCATAGCAAAAGAGCGAGCATCTAGCAAGCAAAGATAGAAGTGATTTCGAGGGTATGATCATCTTGCCTGCAAAGTTGTCAGAGTTGACTTGATCCTCGTAAGCAAACTCAACGGGCTCCTCGTTAGTGAACTCGTCTCCCGGCTCTACCCAAACAAGATAAACAAGCAAAAGGAACACAATCAACCACGTGCAATGCTCGAACAAGATGATGCAAACATGGTATGCTATGCGGGATGCGATATGTGATGCATATGCAAGATTTGAAAAGGAATGATTGAACCTGGCCTCAACTTGGAAATCCAGGAGTGCCACTGGAAAGGTGGGTTGATTTCGGTTGAAATCGATATAAAGATCACCGGAATCGGATGCACGGTTTGGAAATGGCAAGCAAAACAAATATGGCACCGGTCTGCGATAATCAACAAGTAGCCATCTAAATGCATCAAGATAAATATGCTACAGCACTCAAACAAGACAAAAAAATACATAGAAGGGATCCACTCATGATGCTTGACAAAAGATGAACAGTGGGCTATGGCCAGTTCATCCATTAACAGGTTCAAACAAGCATGGCAAAAGTGCAAATGATAACAGGTTTCAGACATAGTGAATTTAACACAAGTCTGGAATTTAACATCAGGTAGCACACTTTAGAGCATGAAAACTACATGCTACAGGAACTTAACATGGCAAAGCAAGGCATGACATGAAGCTACTCAAAGCACTTAACAAAAGTCCCTTAGTGACCTTGAGCCAAAAGGGATCAGAAAATACAATTGCAAGCATGTGAACATGGCAAAAACATAAACAGATCTCAGACTTGGTGAAAAACTGGAGCATGCAAAACAGTTAACGAGTAGGCATGTTTACGAGCTCGATGCACTCACGAAATAGCATGGCATGACAAACTAAGCATACACCCATCAATAATGCATGGAATAGAAGCTATACATGACAAGAACAACAACATAGCATGCACGGATCAATAGCAACATCCTCGGCAAAATCGCTAACAAGACAACAATCTGCCAGGATTCACGAAATAGCAAAAGTAGAGCTCGATTTACTCAAGCTAGGGTGCTCCATAAATGCAAACAAAGACATGGATGGATAGAGAACCACAATATTAACAAATCATCCTTACTGATCATCCTCAAAAGAGGCACGGATCACTAGGAAACAACATGAACATATGGCATAATGACAAAATCAGGACAAGGACTTACAGAAATTCTAAGTCCCTGAAATCAGCATTACCGAATACGCTACTTTACAAGCTTGTGCTAGTCACCACACATATCATAAAAATACATGGTAAGCACCTCTGTAAAGATGGCACGACATATAACAAAACACATGTAGAGCTTAGGAGCATATCATGCACACATTAAACATGGCAAAAATGACAAATACCTATTTGATGAAATAGATCTGACAATTTTATCACATGGCCCTCTTCCAACAGCATTTCGGGCATCAAGATGAGCTCAAATGAAAATGATGCAATGAGATGAAATGATGTACTCTTCGAGGCGAACATTTTGATAAGCTACACGTGCAAATCGGAGCTACGGATGCAGAGTTATGACATGATGAATAATGCTAAAAATAATGCAGACTTGGGGGAAAAACGAGGTCAGCCCCTAGGGTTTCACTATAGCAGATATGGATCGGGGCACGCTTCTCAAGGATCGACGGGGATTCTCGCCGGAGTTGCTCGATGCGGTGGCCGGAGCTGGGGGGAACGTCGCCGGAGTAGGGGGGGCGGGGCGGCGCTGGCAGGGGACGGCGGCGGAGGCCGGCGAGGTGGCGCGGGCGAGGTCGCCAGAGTTGGCGCGGGCATGGATCTGTGCTACGTCGGCGTCGATCGGTGAG